>NW_006922235.1:1161298-1166592 GCF_000298275.1 Orycteropus afer afer
TGCTCGACATCTCGTATGCCGTCTTCTGTATATTAAAAAAAAAAAAACAAAACACTTCCGTCGAGTCGCATCTGACTCATAGAGACCCCTCCTTGGGTTTCTGAGGCGGTAGCACTATGGAAGTAGTTTGCCCCATCTTCCTTCTGAGTAGTGGCTGGTAGATTTGAACCACCAGCCTTCTGGGTAGCAGTCAAATCCCTGCATATATGTACTACACCACCAGGGCTCCTCTGTATATACAAATAGAAATGCAAATATATATACATGCAAAATTAAATTGTTGTTGTTATGTGCCACCAAGTCATCTCCAACTCATAAAGACCCCTCCTTGGGTTTCCAAGGCAGTATCACTACAGAAGTAGATTGCCCAATCTCCTTCCAAGGAGTGACTGGTGGAAAACAAATAACGTCCACTGATAACTAGACCTGATGAATACTAATAAGTTCAATGATTAGGGGTTAAAAAGAGAAAATCTGTTAAGTAAGTTTCATTTCCCATCCCTCACCAACCCACTTTATTGGAAGCTTTATTGGCGGAAGGAGTTAGAATCAGGAGGGTAAGCCTGACGAGTATATACTTTCCCTAATAGCTCTGGTATTTCTTGCCCTAATCTGGTGCCCAGAGATCTGCTATTTTCTTTTCTGTCCTTGCTTCTTTAAGGCTTAGTGTAAAATTACTATTTGCTCAAACTACACCAAATGCTTTATCCACTATTAAGTAGAGCTTTAAAACTGATCTTTGGCAAAGGGCCAAAACCCAGTAAATTGGGGAGAGATAGCCTCTTTAATAAATGGTGCTAGCAAAATTGGATATCCACTTGCAGAAAAATGAAACAAAACTCATATCAGCCCATATACAAAAACGAACTCAAGTTGGATCAAAGACTTAAATGAAAAACCTAAAACCATGAAGGTCATCAAAGATAAAATAGGGGCTAATCTAAGGCCCCTAATGTATGGCATAAATAGAATGTCAAATATAATCCAAAATGTCCCCAAATGCACAAGCTGTTGTTACGTGCCATCAAATCGGACCCTACTCATAACAACCCCTCCTTGGGTTTCCGAGGTGGTATCACTATGGAAGTAGATTGCCCAACCTTCCTTCTGAGGAATGGCTGATGGGTTTGAACTTCCAGCCATCTGGTTAGCAGTCAAGTGCCTTAGGCACTACACTACCAGAGACAGTGGAGGAGAAACTAGATGACAGGGACCTCTTAAAAACTGAATCTTTATATGCATCAAAAAGCTTATTCAAAAGGGTTAAAAGAGAATCTACACATTGAGGGGGGGGGTTAACTATGGCATATCTGACAAGGGATTTATCTCTAAAATTTATATAAAACTTCAACACCTCAACACCAAAAAGACAAACAATCCAATTTAAGGACATGAACAGACGCTTCTAAAGATATACAGGCAGCCAACAAACAAATGAGAAAATGCTCATTAGCCATTAAAGAGATGCAAATCAAAGCAACAATGGGATATCATCTTACCCCAGCAATAACAGCAAGGTTTAATAAAACAGAAAATAACAAATGCTGATGAGGGTGTAGAGAGATTAGAACCCTCGTATATTACTAGTGGGACTGTAAAATGATATAGCCACTGAGGAAAACATTATGGCATTTCCTTAAAAATTGAAAATATAAATACCATTTGATCCAGCAATTCCATTACTAGGAATATATCCTGAAAAGGTGAGATCCAGGACATGAATAGACTTATGCAAACCATGTTCATCACAGCACAATTCACTATAGCAGAGAGATGGAAACAATCTGAGTGCTTATCAACAGGTGAATGGATAACCAAACTATGATACCTTCACACAATTAAATACTATGCAACATTAAAGAATAATGAATCCATGAATCACCTCATAACATGATGAATTGGGAGGACTTTATGCTGAGTGAAATAAGTCAGTCACAGAAGGACAAACATTGTATGAGTCAATTATTATAAAAAGTCAAGGAAAGGTTTACTCAGAGAAGGAAATTCAGGTTGTTGGTAACTGAGGACAGGAGGAAAGGGAAGGGAAATTTTTGGACTAGTAGGGTATCACATGTTGTTTTGGGTGAGGAGAGAGGCAGTATTGCAAAAGTGTGTGACAAGCACAGTGACAATAGGGAAAGAAATGACAATATGTACTTGTGCTAAAAAATTACCCACATACATTACAGAAGAAACAGAGGACAAGGTTCAAGTAGCCTCTCAGGGACAATCAGACATGCTGAGGAAGAGAATCACTGGGCCTCCAGTCTGGAGACCATAGTCTCAGGGGACATGATGCTCAATTGGCACAACATAACACATAAAAATCTTGTTCTACATTCTACTTTGGTGAGTAGTGACTAGGGTGTTAAATGCAACTATTGGTCTCCTCTCATCTGTAGCGAAGAAGAATGAAGAAAATAAAAGTAATTTAGAAACAAATAATCCAAAGATACGATGGGCCACAAGGACCTCAGCCTTCATGACCCTGACACCAGAAGAAATAGATGGTGCCTGGCTACCAATGCCAACTACTCAGAAAGGGATCAAAATTAAAGATCCTGGACAGAGTGGGAGGAAATAATGTGGAACAAAGTTCAAAAACATAGGAATGACCAGAATATACTGGTGGAACCCCCAAGACTATGGCCCTGAGTTATCCTTTGAGCATGGATATGTGGACTCACTTCCGTGGATTAGCTCTCAGCCAAACAGAAAGAGCTACAAGCAGAACACTTACCCCAGGGAGTTGTACCCACCTATGATAGAGAGATCTAGCATAGGTGGGTCTATCAACAATGAGACATCAGAAGGGCAGTATTCACATAGAGTGAAAGCTGGACAGACAGAAATACATAGATAAGAAGGACACAGGGATAGGGTAGCTACAGGGAGGAGAGGGAAGGAGAGCTTTTGATGGTTCCCAAACCATGGCCTGTAATTAGGGCCATGAAACCAAATGGACATGAACTGTTGAGAGTAAAACAAATCTGCTTTGTAAATTTTCACCCAAATCACAATAAAAAATTGAAAAAAAATATTGTTTTGGTTCTAAAGTAACATTAAGTCTTTGAAAGAAACTATATAAGTATAGAAATGATCAAACTCAAAGATTGACTATGGAATTACTAAGACTGCATCTTCCATCGGAGAAGAAATCTAGTATTTTATTATTTACATTTCTAAACTCAATGAAGAACTCAGGAATTCACTCATTTTGTAAACTTTAACTGTCATGTAGTGAACAAGGTTGTATCATAAAATCTATTTCATAAACATCTTTCTTTTTTAAACAGCAAGAAATACATATACTCTATACGCTCTATATTATCCTTACCAGAGTTTGATTTTTAGTTCTTATTGTTGTTATGGATAGAAGTACACTTTCATGCATATCACTAATATTTCATTTTTTATGGGACAAGAAGGCCCTTTCAGAGCCTGGCGTTAACACTAAAATTTTTGATTTAGTGTCAAAGAAAAACATCTTTGTACTTACCTTTTGTTTGTCTTTCAAATATTAAAGATAGTCTTGGGACTAAGGCACATTTCCTCAGAACACACAGAAGCTATGAACACTGGACATGATCCACAGTGTTCCAATGTCAATTCTCATAGTGAGGCACCTGAGAAACAGAGGCTGAAGCCACATTTGCATATACTACTAATCCTGTGACAGCTGCATTAACCTGGTGGTGTGAAATCTTTCCAAGAATTTTCTAAAAACTTATTATTTTATGATCATTACATAATCTTGCCTTGAAGGCAAGAGAGAACATCTTTATGCTAGAGAGGAACCAGATACAGTTAGATAGCATTGAAATCAACAAAGAAAGAAAGAGGAACATTTCTTCAAGCTTTATTGTACAATGAAAAGGAAGAGATAGGTATACAAGTTAAGACTTTCTCCCTCTCTACTTTCTGCAAAAGATGACTTAAATATTTTATTAAGAAAAGGAGTGAAAAAAAAAAAGTATAGGAAGCCATAGTAGTAATTACCATTTATTAAGCTTTTATGTATGGCATCCCTAGCACAAACTGTTTTAAAAGGATGCCATCTTTTTCCTCAAAGTGGCCCTGTGCTTTGTTTATTATTAGTCCCTGTGATGGTTATTTCATTGTCAACTTGGCTAGGCTATGATTCCCAGCAGTTTAGCCAAACAATAGACTAATTGTTGTTCCATAATGTAATGTTACTCTAATTGGTTCCATTTCTCTAAAGAACCCTAACTGAGACAGTCTCCTTTTACAAATGAGTAGTTGAGACTTAGGGAGAGTAAATGAAGAAGAACACAGTATCAGGATTGGAGGAAGACTTACTATCAACCTATGATATGTAGATGATACATCATTGCTTGCTGAAAGTGAAGAAGATATGACACATTCACAGATAAAAATTAAAGACTAGAGCCTTCAATATGGATTACGCTTCAACACAAGAAAACAAAAATCCTAATGAGTGGACCAACAAACAATATCATGATAAATGGAGAAAAGACTGAAGTTGTCAAAGATTTCATTTTACTTGGATCCATCATCATTGCCCACAGAAGCAGCAGTCAAGCAACCAACATTGAAATGCAAAAGGCATCTTTTTTTTTTTAAACATTTTATTGTTATTTGAGTGAAAGTTTACAGAGCAGATTCATTTTCCATTCAACAGTTCATACACATTTTGTTTCAAGATACTGATTAAAATCCCCATAATGTACCAATTCTCTTCCCACTTCTTACATGTGTCCTTCTTACCTACGCATACCTGCCTCCATATATTTCTCCCTGTACAAATGCTGTGCTTCTCTTCTCCCAAGGTTGACTTTTCTAATGAGTGTATCTCTCTTGTTTAAATGTTCAGTTAATAGATCTGTCTGTTGTTTGGGTGAGAGTTAAGCTATGGGAGTGAGCCCTATTCCAGGCCTGAAGGGTGACCAAGGGTCATAATTTCCAAGGTTTCATCACTCTCTGTCTGACCAATAATCCCAGTTCTTTTTATGATTTTGAATTTTATTCCACATTTTTCTCCCACTTTTTCCAGCATTCCCAATTTGGTCCCTTTCTGAGTAATTGGCAGTGATAGCTAGGCACAATCTAATTCTTCTGTTCTCAAGGTTGTGCAGGCTAAGGTTCCCATAGTCCATTAGTCCTTTGCATGAATTATTTCCATGTAGCTTTGATTTTCTTTGTTGTTTGTTGTTGTTAAGTGCCGTCGAGTCGTTTCCAACTCATAGCGACCCCATGCACAGCAGAACGAAACACTGCCCGATCCCGCGCCAGCCCCACAATCCCTGCTATAC
>NW_006922235.1:1172392-1181412 GCF_000298275.1 Orycteropus afer afer
GCTGATTGCTCTTCTCTTTGGCTTCCTGGGTTTTACCCCTTTCTCCTGCTCTTCCAGCCTGCTACTCTGTGCTACGCCCGTGCTTACCTTGCTCCCGGAGACCCCGTCCCCAGAGTGGTAAATTAAGAGCAAAAATAAAGAAAGTAGAAAGAGCAAGCTATGTTAGTTCGTAGTCAGCTAGATATGTTGTTGTTGTTGTTATGTACCATTGAGTCAGCCCCGACTCACAGCGACCCTTCCTTAGGTTTCCGAGGCAGTGTCAGATTTTCTTTACTCTTCTTTATTCTAGATGAAGAGAGATCAATGCTTGCATCTTATATGACTACTCATGAGTTTTTAAGACCTCCATTGTTACTCACCAAACAGAAGGTAGAACAATGATTTGTTGTACTTACTATATGGTGCCAATTGAGATTGGTGTCCTCTGTGATCATGGTTCATAGCTTAGAGACCTAGCAACTCACTTCCTGAAAGTGCTTCATCATGGCTAAGAAGTTACACTAACTTTGTCCCTTGTTTGCTCTATAATACATATGGATATTTTTGCAGAATATACAAATACATATGTAGGGATATTATCTGCCAAACTTATATATGGTCATCAGTATATTCCCATTCACCTATCCATACCTGATTTCTTGCCTGTCTATCTATGTGTCTGCTTATAGAGCAGTGTTTTTTTTATTATTATTTTATTAATGATAATACAGTATTGTATATGTAATAATGTTTACCTTTTTTGTCTGTACCTCTTGTACATCTCTCTATGTCTTCCTTATCCTTAGTGATATTGTACTGATCATACACTTTTGTTATATTGTCTTTCTCTTTACCTAAATCAACCCCTATCTCTTAACTAGCCAGTAATTCCCTCACCCCACCCCCTTTCCATCCTGGTAATCAACAAAGAAAAATTTCTTCTCTGTGTAAATCTCTTGATTTTTTTTTATAACAACACACTCATACAATATTTCTCCTTCTGTGATTGATTTGTTTCACTCAGCGTAATGGCAAAAGACCTCTTAAAATTGTTTAAGAACAAGGAAGTGCCTTTGAAGACTAGGATATTCCTGCCCCAAGCCATAGTATCTTCAGTTGCCTCATACACATACATGTGAGGGCTGTGCAATGAGTAAGGAAGACTGCAGAAGAATTGATGCATTTGAATTATAGTTTTGGAAAAGAATATTGAATGCATTGTGGACTGCTAGAATAACAAACAAATCTATTTTGAAGGAAGTACAGCCAGAATGCTCCTCAGAAGTGACAATGACCAAACTTTGTCTCTTGTACTTTGTTTATGTGGTTAGGATAGATCAGTCTCTGGAGAAGGATTATCATGTGAGGTGATGTAGAGTCAGTGCAAATAAGACCCTCAATGAGACAGATTGACACAGTGGCTGTGACTATGGGCGCAAAAATGGTAATTTGTACAATTTAATTTTGAAAAACTTACAGGTTTTTCAAAAATGCAATAGGTTCATAGAATCATCTACTTTTAAGGAAAAGGGTCATAGCACAGTTAGACTTTGGAGAATTTCTACATATCTGATCACATCACCAGTGTGCAAGACACATTTTGAGTCCTGTGCATAATGGAAAAGATCTTTGGGGTTCAGTTGGCCAAAAAACAGTATTTGGAATATGAAATTGGTATTGCAAGTGATTAAATCAAATTGGAGAGTCCCTGTGTGGCACAGATGACTAACTGCTCAACTATTAACTGAAAGGTTGGTGGTTTGAACCCACCCAGAGGTGCCTCAGAAGACAGGTCTGGCAATTTGCTTTTGAAAAGTCCTAGCCTTGAAAACTCTATGGAATTGTCCTACTCTGCATGCATGGGGTCACCCTGAGTAGGATTATAAATAATCAAATAATCATTATTTTTTAATTCATTTTTTCACTCAATAGGCATTTACTAAGCACTTATTAACAAGCTAAATATTGCCTGATAATGGCTAAAGCACAAAGAATGAATGAGTTCATTTTTTGAGATACTCACAGACTATACAGATGAACAATCACAATAAAAACAATTAATTATAGTATACCTATTATTGAAAAACAAAAACAAAAAAAATCCACTGTCATTGAGTCAATCACAACTTACAGCAACCCTATAGGACAAAGTATAATTTACAAGGCTATAAGTCTTCATGGAAGCATACTGCCTCATCTTTCTCACACAGAGCAGCTGGTGGATCTTCTGGTTAAGAGCTGAATGCTTTAACCACTGCATCACCAGAGCCCCTTCATATATGTTGTTGTGGCCATAAAAGCAGAGTATTATGGGAACCAAGAGGAAGGCATTAGAGCGGACAGAAATGAGGCCAAGGAAAGATCAGAATGTCTCCTCTAAAGCATGGCACTCAGATGGGGTATCCGGTTGCCCATGCCAAAGAGAGCACTGATATGTAAAAAAATAAATAATTATATTGGTATTGTTATAGTGCAGAAATTTATGGCCCTGAAAGATACACAAATCAAAGAAGGAACTCAGCTACAGTCAGCCCTACTTGATATGACTTTAGGATATACATTTCTCTTTAGGGAAATGATCACACTGTCTCCAAAATGAAGATGTTAGACAAAATAATTTTGAAGAAGTTGAGGCCCAACTCCTTCTTTCTATGTTGTTGTTGTGTGCCGTTGAGTTGGACCCGACTCATAGCGACCTCTCTTTGGGTTGCCTAGGTAATTACTTGGAAATCATAAATGTTCTTTGAGCCTCACTTTTGTGCTTATAGAATGATGATTCAAAATTCCTACCCATTTTGCATCATATTATAAGGTTTTTTTTTTGTTGTTAAGTATCTTCGACTCATAGTGACACTATGAATAAAAGGATGAAACACTATCCAGTCCTACATTGTCCTCAGAATGATTACCATTCTTGAGCCCATAGTCACAGCCACTGTGTCAATCTATCTCATTGAGGGTCTTATCTGCACTGCCTCTAAATCACCTAGCATGATAATCCTTCTCCAGAGACTGATCTATCCTAACCACATAAACAAAGTACAAGAGACAAAGATTGGTCATTGTCACTTCTGAGGAGCATTCTGGCTGTACTTCCTACAACATAGATTTGTTTGTTATTCTAGCAGTCCACAATGCATTCAATATTTTTTGCCAAAACTATCATTCAAATGCATCAGTTCTTCTGCAGTCTTCCTTACTCATTGCACAGCTCTCACATATATGTATATGAGGCAACTGAAGATACTATGGCTTGGGGCAGGCACATCCTAGTCTTCAAAGGCACTTCTTTGTTCTTAAACACTTTTAAGAGGTCTTTTGCCATTGTGCAGACTGCAATTGATGTTTCCTGCTCTAACCTAGAACTGCAATACATATATATGCACATATATCCATGCATACGTAGTTCATTACGAAAATGTTAGTGATATGGTTTTGCTTTTAATTCTTCAAAGCTGCTTCTCGCAACTTTAATTCAGATTCTGATACAGTACACCTGGAGTGAGGGCACAGATTCTGCATTTCTAACAAACTTCAAAGTGAAACTCATATTTCTTTCTGTTTTGGATTAAAATTATTTTTGACTGGCCCAATACAAGAATCAAAAGTCAGCTCAAAGAATGCAGGAATGCATAGGAAAGAAAGACACAGGGCAAAGGTAACCACAAGGAGGAAATGGGAAGAAAGCTGTTACATTGTGGGGACTACAAATGTCACAAAACAAAATGTGTATGAACTGTTGAATGAAAAACAAATTTGCTATGTAAACTTTCACCCAAATCACAATGTTGTTGTTATTTGCCATCGAGTCGGCCCCAACTCATAGCGACCCCTCCTTGGGTTTCCGAGGCAGTATCACTACGGAAGTAGGAATGCCCAACCTTCCTTCTGAGGAGTGGCACAATAAAAAGTTAAAAAAAAAGGATCAAAAATTTTATTTCTCAAGTATGAATCACAATGCACCTCTGTCCTATACCTTTCATGCAGGAAGCATGGCAAAACAAATTGGACTTGCATAGTACATCAGGCTGGATACACTCTTCCTGACAACATCATGGCCACAGCTCACTGACTCCACAGGATTGAGACCACTACCACTTCCAACCTGATTCTAAGCCTGTGCTTCTATGTATGAACTCCAGGCATAAAACTCTAGAACTGTAGGGTATCTTCCAACTCAGTAATTTCCAACCTGGGTTTCCTAGAACTTTCGTACTGCTTTGTACTGTGGCATTTGTGCAATTTTTTTTTTCAAAAAAAATATTTTTTTATGTAATTTTACAATGGTGTCATAGTGCCTAATGCATATGACTGCTAACCAGAAGGCTGGCAGTTCAAACCCACCTGTCACTCCTTGGAAGGAAGGTTGGGCAATCTACTTCCATAGTGATACCACTTCAGAAACCTAAGGAGGGGTCACTTTGAGTCGGATCCGACTCGATGGCAATGAGTTTCTTTTGTTTTGTTTTGTTTTGTTTTTTAATAACACAATCAAATGTGTTAGATAACACTTCAAAGACCACTAGAATGTTAAATTGAAGTCTGGATGATTGGATTTATAAAAAACTCTGTTATACATTTGATCTTAGTGAAATATTTCTTTCTTCTCGTTCATTAATGTCACCCAGAAATGGCAAAGAGAAAAGTTTCTCATGGGGAAAACATTCAAATATTGAATTACTCTCTTTCTTGCATAAACATGCATTGGATAAGTGAATAAATGACAACATAAGAGGAAAGTCTTTGTTCAGTTCATTTCCATATCCACCTTACTTTTGTCTCACCCTGATCTCTTAGTGTGTCATTCCTGGTGTGTCACATGTATAGTGAGACAGCCTTCATGATCATATATGGAGCTGCTGGAAACTGATTTACTTGGGAAGAATGTATAGAAATATCATAATAGCCATGCTTTTGTCCAGGAGTGATCATACAGAAGATAAGAATAGATATATTTTCATCTCAGCACAATCTGGAGTTTACTTTTCCTTCAAAAAGGCAAATTCAGCACAGCATTTTGCCCTGACCAGGGTATCACTGTAGGCAGGGAATCTGCAGCACATTCAGCAGGAAATAATAGTTTAATAATGAATTTTTACTTAAGGGAACTTTGAGTAGCAGCATCAATGTAGACTATTTTTTTTTTTCTCTACACATAGCTACAAAGATCTAAATTAAGAAATAAAATTTCCAGTGCATGCTATTTATTGTGAGTTCAAAAAAGTTCTGAATTCTTTATTTGAACCTTACAGCAACCTTCTGAATCAGATAGTTTATGGAAGGCTTATTCAACAGAAATGCCTCCAAGATGACCTTTGCATGAACTTCCCTGATAAATTAAATGTGTAAGGGATTTTATTTTTAATTTTAGCACACTGAAGACATGAAGGAAAGAGATATATTTGGACTTGTGCTAGTTACCTTTTCCCCACAATACCACATAGCAGCAAACTACATGAGATAGGAAGATCTAACTATAAACTGCTTTCCAGACCCATGGAAACCTACTTTGTACATTTATCACTGACAAGTGCTTCTCTGTGGGACTAAGATGTTCCCTTCTCTTTCGATCTATTAAACACAATTTAGGAGCTCTGGTAGCATAGTGCCTAAAGCACTTGACTGCTAACCAGAAGGCTGGCAGTTCAAACCCACCAGCCACTCCTCTGAAAGAAGGTTGGGCAATCTACTTCTGTAGTGATATCGCCTCAGAAACCCAAGGAGGGGTTGCTATGAGTCGGGTCTGACTCGAAGGCACATAACAACAACAACAAACACAATTTTTTCTTCTTTCTTTTTTTTAACTTTTTATTGTGATTTGGGTGAGAATTTACAGAACAAAATCATTTTCTGTTCAAAAGTTTATACACATTTTGTTTCATTACACCGATTGCAATCCCCACAATGTAACAGCCCTCTTTTTCAACTGAGGAAATGTTGATCTTATAGTATCTTTGTTTTAGTAATTTTGTTATGGCATCCAACTCATAGCATCTTAATTCCATCTTTAAATGGCCACTATTATTTTTATTACTTCCATTTCACAGATATGAAAATAAAATTATAAAGAGGGTGTTAAGTTACTCAAGATCACATAATTAGTGTTAGAACCTTAATATGGGACAAAAACAACTGACTTTCTTTGGTTGACTTCACTGAAGATGCTAAAGATAAACGTAATCTTATCCAATCAGACCAGAACATAAAGTTGTTTTTTTTTTTTTTTTTTTTTAAGAAAACCTGACTATGTCTTTTGTACACTTCCCCTCTTATAATCAGAAATGACTATCAGAGTCTTCTGATAGTCTGCCACCATATATCAATTTGTTATACCAAGGGGGCTTGAATGTTGCTATAATGCTAGAAGCAGAATTACTCATTGTGGACAACGTTCAACAGAACATCCAGGCCAAGAAGACTAAAAAAATGGACTGTCAGTTGACTTCCAAAAATTAGCCAATAAAAATTCTACAGAACATTACAAAATATTGTCTTATAGAGTGCTAGAAGATGAGCTTCCTAGTTTGGAAATTATTCAAAATATACAGTGGCTGTAACTATGTATTTTAACAAGCCAAAGAGAATAACAATGGTGCAGGACTGGGGAGCAGCTCATTCGGTTGTTTGTGGGATCACCATGAGTCAGTCAGAGCTGACTCAAAGGCAAATAATTAACAACAACATCCAAGTCCTACTAAATCTGTGCTATGCAATTTATAAGTATGTGTTGTATATGTTTACTGGATACTAAATAGTACAAAATTCAAATAATTTGAAAACTTACATCCACACAAAACCTGTAGACTATTGAAAGATACATGCTATCAATTTACAAAAAGGCATGGGTGAAACTAAAATAAATATTGTTAAGTGTGGGGGGAAAAAAAAAAAGCCCTTCCTAGAAGGCTACATACTGAATGATTCCAATTATGACATACCAAAAAAGACAAAGCTCTAGAGATGATAGTCAGATCAGGGTTTAGGGAGAAAAGAAAGTCAAGCAGGTGAAGTATGAGCTAATTGATGTCAATGAAACTCTTCTGTGTGATATTGCCATGGTGAATACATAACACTCTGTATTTGTCAAAATCCATGAAAATTTACAACATAAAGAATGATTCTTAACATTTGCACATTTTTAGTAAATCAGTTAGGAGGTCAAGGTGATTCTAGGATTGAATGCAGAATAAGAAAAAACAATCTAACTCTGTGTAAGAAACAACTTCATGAAATAGGTAGGGAAAAAGATGCCTACCTAAAAACTTTGGAAATACATGGGATCTGTAAACTAATGGCAAAAGCAACTGCACAGAAGGACTCTATTCTACTTGACAAAGTGATTTCCCATTGTCATATGGGTTAAAAATTCTGATACCAGTATACATATATTGGAAGGAAGGTTGGGCAATCTAACTTCTGCAGTGATACTGACTTGGAAACCCAAGGAAGGATTGCTATGAGTTGGATCTGACCTAATGGCAGTGATTTTTTTTTTTTTTGGTATATATATATATATATATATATATACCAGATTAAACAATAAAATAAAATAATGGTGGACAGTGGGAGCCAGGTTTCTAGGTTTCTTACTATTGGAGTGAGAGGTTGCAAAAGGAAGAGGCTAGAATGATCCATGTAGTAATGAGTTGGAGTAAAGGTATAATTATGAAGTCATGTTTAGCTTAATAGAGACACAGATGGTTTCATAGAGAAATGAACATTTTAGTATAAACTCATTGTTGTGGAGATGATTATAAACATATATTTCCTTGCTCTTACAATTGAAACAGCCTAGAAGTAATGACATTCTTTAGGATGTCTTGGCTTTGATTACCGTTCTCCAGTAATAGAAATGATTAAGAAAAAAAAAACTTCACTCCCATGGAATCAATCCTGACTCATAGTGATCCCTCCTTGGGTTTCCCAGGTGATATCTCTACCGAACTAGATTGCCCAATCTTCCTTTTGAGGAGCGGCTGGTGGGTTTGAACCATCCGCCTTCCAGTTAGTAATCAAGTGCCTTAGGCACTAGCCACCAGAGCTTGTCCTCAGATGAATAACTGATTTTGAACTGGGACAGGAAATACACAAGATAAGCCTGGGTATCTTATGGTTACAGCAAGTAAAAAAATACAAAACCGTATTAATCAACATCCATCAATGGGAAACTTGAGATGCAACTGAAAGGGCTTAAAAAGTTTCAAACTTGGAAGAATTTGAACAGCTAAATAAATAAAGTAATATTGCATTATGCTCAAAATATAAAAATAAATATCTGTGAATCCTTACTGATACAAATAAATAAGTTAACTAAGGTGGCATAGTGCCTAAGGCATTTGACTGCTAACCAGAAGGCTGGTGGATCAAACCCACCAGCCACTCCTCAGAAGGAAGTTTAGGCAATCTATTTCTTTAGTGATTCCACCTCGGAAATCCAAGGAGGGGTAGTTATGATTCGGATCTGACTCGATCGCAAACACAACAACAACAAATATATGAGGGGAAAGGGACAAATCCTCAGTGCAGAAGCATTGCAAATGTATAGATTCCCAAGTTATACAGTAATATGTTGTTCTATAGGTAGATTGTCACTAAGTATTTTGTATGTGCCTCTGTTGTTAGGTGCCATCCAGTCGTTTCCAACTCATAGCGACCCCATGCACAGCAGAAGGAAACACTGCCCGATCCTGCGCCAGCTCCATGATTCCTGCTATACTTGAGCCCATCATCACAGCCACCATGTCAATCCATCTTATTGAAGGCCTCCCCTTCTTTCGCCGACCCTCCACCCTACCAAGCATGACATCCTTCTCCAAGGAATGGTCCCTTCTGACAACATGACCAAAATAGGTGAGACAAAGTCTGGCGATTCTCGCTTCCAAGGAGCATTTCTGGTGAACTTCCTCCAGGACAGATCCGTTAGTTCTTTTAGCAGTCCATAGTACTTTCAGCATTCTTCGCCAGCACCACAACTCAAAAGCATCAACTCTTCTTCGGTCTTCCTTATTCATTGTCCAGCTCTCACATGCATATGAGGCAAT
>NW_006922235.1:1183507-1217242 GCF_000298275.1 Orycteropus afer afer
TTCAGGACAGATCTTGAAACATCCTTTGTGATGATGAATACCACACCATTCCTCTTCAAACTGTCATTCCCGGCATAGTAGATCATATGGTAGTCTGATTCAAAATGGCCAAAACCAGTCCATTTCAACTCACTAATTCCGAGGATATCAATCTTTATGTGTTCCATTTCATTTTTGACAACTTCCAATTTTCCTAGATTCATACTTTGTACATTCCATGTTCTGAAGATTAATGGATGTCTGCACTGTTTCTCTTCAATTTGAGTGGTGCCACATCAGCAAATGGCGTTCTCGAAAGCTTTACCTTATCCATAGGAGTAAGGCTGGGTTTACTCAGATGTTGCAGCTCTTTCCCAGTCCTATATTGAGAGCCTTCTAACCTAACCTGACTATTCATAAAGTTGCATGGTAATGTATCAAACAGTGTTTCTTTGCTATTCATAAGGTCTTCCCTTCGCCAATTATGTGAGAAGTGGATGGCCTCTTCCTTCTTCCTAGTCTGTCTTGGTCTGTAAGCTGGGATGATACTTGTGCACCATGTGCATCCTGCTGTGTTAGAAACCCCAGTATATGACTCTACCTCCCTTAATAGTTAGTTATTACATAATGTCATCCACCAGCCTTCTGGTTAGCAGTCATATGCGTTAGGCACTACACCCCCAGAGCTCCCTTAAAAGAAGTTCTGGTGGTGCAGTAGTTAAGAAGGCATTCAGCCACTAACCAGAAGTTTGGCAGTTGAAATCCACCAGTGGCTCAGAGGGAGAAAGATGAGACAGTCTGCTTCCGTAAAGACTTACAGCCTTGGAAATCCTATAAAGCAGTTCTACTCTGTCCTATAGGATAGCTATGAGTTGGAATTGGTTCAGTGTCAGAGTCAAAGTCCTATAAGGAGCCCTAGAGGTGCAGCAGTTAAGTGCTCACCTACTAAAAAAAAGTCAGTTGTTCAAGGAAACCCTGCAGAGCAGTTCTACTCTTTTCTATTACACTGTTCTGAGTCAAAATCAATTCCATGGCTATTGTCTCCATAAGGGATATTAAAGGCTTTCATTACTCAATTTATAACAGCCTGCTACACATAGTAATAACTATTTGGTGAAAGAATAATTGGCTGACTGAATTAATTTATGGATGAAGCCAAAATTGAATATATTGTATTATAATTAAGATTATAAATATATAAACCCAAAGAAGTACTTTTCTCTAGATGAAAACAATAAAAAAAAAAGAATAAATTTCCTCAAGTAATAGAAAAAAGATGATTAGAAGAATGGAAATGTTTAAACTATGTATTTTAGAAGCAGCAGCACTGGATGTAGGCAAGAAGACTTAAATTAGAGCTTGAAGCCAAACACTTTTTCTTTGGAGAAATTTCTTACATAGTTAAGCCTTAGTCTCTCCTCTCAAGAAAGAGAAAACATTTTTTTATTCTTTAACTTTGGAAAAGTCCCTTACATCACTGAGCTTCAATTTCTTCTTCCAAAAAGAAGTAAACAAAGTTTACCCTGCCAAACTCATAGTTCTGCTGTTGAGATTTCAACCGTTCATGGATGTGAATGTGCTTTACAAAGTGATCATACTATGGCAAGTAATTATTATTTGAGTCCATTGGAGTGAAGAAAATGCTTGACTATGATTAAAAGGCAGTGTACAGACTAAACAGGCCAAAAAGCATATTAAATAATGGAGTATCATAAATAAGTATTATATAATGAGCATACACAGGCTTGTGAAATGCATTAGATTTTTAGTAGATTGTGGCAGGAATCTTATTGGCTGAACTGAAAGCAGCAGGATTGTTACAATCAAAATGCTGTGTATCATATCACACCAGTGAAAAGGAAGATCATAATCCTTGCTGTACAAGCACATAATAAGAAAAAAAATTAAGCATTGTTCTGTGAACTTTTACAGACAATGTCAGCATGTAGAGGACACAGAATTTTGGGGAAGGAGTGGTGTCTGCTCAAAGACACATGGGTCTTTCCTGAGTAGGGAAATACAGGGAATCTTTGAATGATGTTACAAACCTTTGTTTTACAACTCAGGTTTAAAATGCTTTATGATTTAGTGGTGGTTGTATATTACATTGTTTTTATAAACACTTGTCTTTCAAAATGAATTATTTTAAAGAAAACATCCTCAGTTTTAAAGGAAAACAATAGTAAACACAATGAGCATAATATAAAAGCAGCTGTTGTTTTTAGCTGCAATGAAGTCTTCCCCTGAAACATGGTGACCACACGCAACACTCAGCAAAATGCTGCTCAGTCTTATGTCATCCCTGTGATCAGTTGTGGATCAGACCATTGTGATCCACAAAGTTTTCACTGGCTTATTGTTTTTGTGGAAATAGATTGCAAGGCCTTTCTTCCTAGCCCATCTTAGTCTGAAAGCTCTGTTGAAACCGATCCAGCATCATAGCAACACACAAGCAAGCCTCTATTGACAGATGGATGGTGATTTCACATATGATGCATTGACTTAGGACTCAAACCCTAGCCTCTCACATGGAAAGTGATCATTCTGCCACTAAACCACCACTACCCTCTACCATCTAAACATTCTACAAAGTGCCTCACTTAGCTGAAATTTAAGCACATGGAAGAGCAGAATTAGCATCTAAACAAACACTTAAAAATGAACAAACTAAGATGAGAAAACTATAAAATATGCCAAAGGACACAGTTACTAAGTGATATAATCAAACATTCTTCCCTTTACCCTGTACTTCCTCAGAAATATTTTGTGAGAGTTGGTCAGCCTTTTTGTTGTATAGAACAATTTTTTAGGCTCTACTTTTGGCCTTGTATAGTATAGAGGGTTAATAATTTGACAGACTTTGTTATGTATCAATATACTGCATATCTATTTGTTATTTCCTCCTCAAAGCAGCACTTTCAGGTTCAGGTCACAATCCCTGGATCACACACCAGGAAACCGAGGATGAGGTGTGCTTTAGGAACCTCCTCTCTCCTTCAGAGTGTACACTGCTCTGCAGGAAGCTTTTTATTTTTAGTTTCTGCCAAAAACTGATTCAAATCATGTAGACATTCTACTCTACTGATGCTCACTACGGCGTGGAATCACTTTATCTTCATCGATTAAACCACACTGACATATTTTCCATTCTCTCTCTGGGCTGTCATTTGACATTTTTTGTCCATTGTATTTCTTCTGTACACATGCACAATTTCATTCAAGCAAGTGGCTGTTTTTTCATAAGCATTTCATATCTTCGTTGCTAAGAAATGTATGTACATTTTAGCCACATCCTTTTGCGTAATTATATGATAAGCTCCTCTTGCTTCTTTATGCATGCTGCTCTGGAGTAAGCAGTATATTCCTGTTTCTCTTTGGCAAATAACACCTTTGTTTGACAATATGAGGTTTCACTTTTTAAGTCACACACAGCTGAACATATGAAAAACACAAATAATGATTTTAAAAAAGCATAAGTTTGAGAAAAAGAATATATACCTATTTACATAACCAATATATATATATACACAAAAGAATAGAACAGAAAGCAAAGCAAACACCTGGACCTACACATATTTTTTTTGATATACTGTGACTTCTTAGAATGAGATAACCATAAGGTAAAGATGATCGCCATCAAGTATCCATCACCTCTTTACACACCTTAGTCACATCCATACAACTCTATTTGAGACCTACATAAAATGTTGCCACTGACTTCTTAACACCATTTTGGAAAGTTTCCATTTGACATTCTGTCTTCCTGTTATGCAGGGGATACATCCGGGACATCAGTGACATGGGGCTAATTGGAAGGGAAACTTATTGCCATCGAGTCCATTCCAACTCGTAGTGACCCTGTGAGATTTCCCGTGGTTATCAACCTTTATGGAAGCAGGCTACCATAGCTTTCTCACACGGAGCAGCTGGTATTTGAACTGGAAGCAGAAGTGAGGCTGATTAGGAAGCTAAAACATGGAGAACTGTTTTGGCTGTATATAGGGGATCAAAAGGTAAACTGTTGGCAAAATGGCTGAGTGCAATGACAATTTCTTTCTGATTCCAGAAATATTAATATAAAATGACAGATGCAGCAAACTTACTTGGTATCAGGCAAGTGTGATTATAGAAATGGTAGGTGAATTGGGTGACAGACCTCATGATTTGTTCTGTGTAAAACCAAAAAAGAGGATGACTATGCAGATGAAGAAAGGAGCACTAGATCCCAGCAAAGCCACCTTGGCTTACAATGGGAAAGACAAAGGGAGCAGTGGCAACAGCAATGGAAATCTTAAATATAATAGCCTCATATTTCAGAATAAGTAGCTCTAGTAGCATGATGCCTAAGGCATTTGACTGCTAACCAGAAGGTTGGAGGTTCAAATGCACCAGGCACCCACTGGAAAGAAGATGGGGTAATTTACTTCCATAAAGATTTACTGCCTCAGAAATCCAAAGCATGTCCTTATGAGTTGGAATTGACTCAATTGCAGTGAGTTTTTTTGTTTGTTTGTTTGTTTGTTTTTTTAATCTCAGAATAGTCGGAGGAATCACAGAATCATATATGCATTTCAAGAAACTTGTTCTCCTAGGCCACTTCCTGTCATAAAAGATATTATGCAGTGTATTTGATTTTATGGTTTTAAAAATGGAGCTTGGATGAGGGAGAAATTAATGCTCTGGGAGGGAGCACAAGCTCAGCTGAACCTGGTTCACAGTGCCACCCTAAGAAGAGCTGGACAGCCAGAGGAGAAGCTGTATAACCACATGGAGTAGAAGTAACCCACATACTGTCACTGTTCTCGGGGGGAGTTCATCAGATAAAGACACATATGAGAACCACGCATACATACTGAACTCTCATCATGTGCTTAATACCTTATATGATTCAATCAATAAACTTAGAAGCACATTCTAAGAGGTAATTTGAGATTTCTCATTTTTGATAGATCAGGATACTGAAACTCAGAGTCTGGGTGTTGAATGGCTTGGTTGTTGCTATAGACACACACTCCCTGCCCTCCTCATGTATAATTGAACAATTGTGGTCCATAGAGTTTTTATTGATAGGTTCTTTAGAACTAGATCATCAGGTCTTTCTTCCTTATCTGTCAGTCTGGAAGCTCTGTTGAAACCTGTTCAGCATCACAACAACACATAAGCCTCCACTCACAGGCAGGTGGTGGCTGCACTTGTGGTTCACTAGCTGGAAATCAGACCCAGGTCTCCTGCAAGGAAGGCTGTAATTCCACCACTAAACCACCACTTCCCTCAGTCAGTTTCCATTCAGTTGATTAGCAGATATTAATGAATAAATGATCTATGTAAAAAACTTAAAGATCATTACATGAGAAATAATAGTGATACTTCATAAGAAGCAGGCTAAGCAGTTACTTATAATGGATTTTTAATGTGAAAGGTGCTGAAGGTAGAGAAAAGAAGAAGACTGATGGACATCCTACTCTTTTGAACAATGTCATCTAGAATGAAAAACAGACATTAAAATACAAATTTAATTTCACACATGATAAGTGATTTGAAGGAGAAATATTATGAGAGCGAGTACCTGGGGATCAAAATGCTGTGTGGGATTTCGGACAACATGTAAGAGGAGGAGCAAGATGGTGGGGAAGAACGAAGGTCTCTTTTGTGCACCCACTTTTTTTTTTTTTTTTAGCTGAAATCTGAAGAAGGAGGATGACTTAATCAGAAAAGAAAGAACAAGTAGAGGTTGCAAATTAGGAGAACATGTAGTTTGCACATTGGTTTTAACTCTGTAAAGAATGGATTTGGAAAAACTCTCATGGAAGCTCCTGGAGTAAGAAAAGTAAGAATTCACTGTGGCTTGAAGCAATGAATAGAGAGAAATGACCAGATTCAGCAATTATTTTGTAGGCAAAATGGGCAGGACATGATATATATATATATATATATATATATATATATATATATACACACACACACACACACACACACGCACATACATATACCTATACATATATACACCAAACTCATTGCCATCAAGTCGATTCTGACTTATAGCAACCCCCTTTGGGTTTCTGAGGAGGTAAATCTTTACGGAAGAAGATTGCCCAATCTTCCTTCTATAGAGTGACTGGTGGGTTTAAACTACCAACCAGCCTTCTGGTTAGCAGTCAAGTGCCTTAGGCACTATGCTACCAGCAGTCAAATATCTTTATATATGTGGAGATATGCACACACACGCACACACTCTGGTGGCATAGTGCCCAAGGCATTTGACTGCTAACCAGAAGGTTGACAGTTCAGACCCATTCCTCAGAACTGCCAGCCTTCTGGTTAGCAGTCAAGTGCCTTAGCCACTATGCTACCAGAGATCCACTTCCCTAGAGATACCTATTTGGAAACCCAAGGATGGGTCACTATAAGTTGGAATCAACTCAACTTGACAGCATTTTTTTTTTTTTTTTTTTACATAAACATTAAGGAAGACAGAAACACCACACCACTGCCAAGATATGGGAAAAACAAGCAGGAAAAACAAGTAAAATGCCATTTACTGAGGTAAAGATAAGTGGATGTGAAGAATACTTCTGAGAGCATATCCAGTGGAGGCAACAATGACACCTCCAAGAGGAGATGTGAACCTACTATTCATTTTATGAGTCTGGAATGAAGAAAACAGGTTGTCTCTACAGTGATAAATTTACAAATAGACAATTTTAATACAACAGTAGATTATATAATTTAAAGAAACAATGTATATTAAAAATTGGACTTAGGCCACAGTCCTAAGGAATTTCAATTGATAAGGAAAAGAATAAAAGGAATTATTCCCCAAGGAGACTTTGAAGAAACAGGAGGAGGAAAATTAAGAAAAAAATGTGTAAAGGAACATTACTCAAAAAGCACATGGCTAACTAGCTGTATTGATGGTTGCTGGGACATGCAGGAAAATAAGAAGTGGAGTGTTCATTGGCATTGTAAACAAGGAGGGATGGGGACCTTAGCCTAAGAACTTTGAGAGAATAGATGAGGGAGGCAAATGGCAGACTGGAAATGGATTTAGAAATAAGTAAGAAGTCAACAAATGGAGATAGCATATGTAAGGAATGTTTTGCTGCAGCTTGACTGTAAAACAGAAGTAAGATTTGGGGTTGTATCAGGAAAAATGTATGGAAGTAATCAGAGCATATTTGGATGTTAAGAGGCATGATCTGTCAGAGAAACACCTTTTGATAGTGCAGTAGAATGAAATGAAAACATATAGGTAAGATACACACCAAAATTGGAGGGGATGAGATCCAGAATACATGCAAAGAGAGGAGGGTTTGTATAAAATGAAAGAGAAGCAGGGCTAGTCTGTCAGGATTACTATTAATAGTCTTTCAGAGAGTGGTGAATTTAGGAGAAAGAAAAATGGAAGAGAAAATGACTCTCAATTTGGGGAGGGCATTCCAGATGTCAAGGAGGGCACATATAAAGGCACAAATAAAGAATACCTTACCAATTGAAAAAGGATTTTCAGAGTAGGAGAAAAGTGTCATAGATTTTAGTGTGAAACAAATGTAATGTTTTCTTCATTATCAAGAAAAGAAAATTAAATTCTGTGCTAGAATATGTTTGGGAATATCCTTCATGGGAGAATATGCTATTTCTCAGAGTGACAGTGCTAAGAAGACTTTAATTATGCTAATAGTTTGTGTACAGTACAAGCAATTCCTAACCATGCTTTGAGTAGATTTTCTCAGTAGAATTTACCATCAGCAGTCTCAGTCTTAGCTTGTAATTCACAAGCCATAGCAGATAATGCAGAAGGATTTTTGAAACAGCATAGTGGATGAACAAGAAAGAGAATTCTATTGAGTCATCCACGTACAAATTTTTAATTCCTGATTTTCTTCCTACAACGTCTAAAATTTGGGAGTATCTATCATAAAATGATGATTGACACCTGTTTTACTTAACTAAATATGGATGTCCAAATATTGTGTGTGTGTGTGGATATATACATGTATCTGACATTTGTACAAGCATTACCCAGTCATTTAAGAAACAAAGAAAACAAAACAAACAAAAACACTGCCATATAGTTGATTCCAAGATAATACTGAACCTATATGAAAGAATAGAACTGCCCTACAGGATTTCTAAGGCTATAAATCTTTATGGAAGCAAACTGCCACATCTTTCTCACATGGAGCAGTGGTAGATATATACTGTCAACAGTTGGTTAACCATTGAAGTGTCTTTTAACCGCTGTCCCATCAGGGCTCCTTCATTTAAGTACACACACACACATGCACACAAATACACATGGATACCTATATATTTGTTTATCGATTTCAATTTCTGAAAGTGACTGGACAAGGTAATTGAAATCAGTTAAACTTTATGCCACTTAACTTTGGCTATGTATAGTAGCTCTGGTTGTGTAGTGCCTAAGACATTTGACTGCTAACCAGAAGGCTGGTAGTTCAAACCCACCAGCCACTCCTTGGAAGGAAGATTGGGCAATCTACTTCCCTCGGAAACCCAAGGAGGGGTCACTATGAGTTGGATCTGACTCAATGGCAGGGAGATTTTGTTTTGTTTTTTTAAGTCATCATTACATGCTGGGCACCATTTTTCCTAGACCCCATTTTTCCTAGTCTCCCACATACATTCCTGGGTTCCTGAGCCGGTTCTCACTCAGCATTACAGTTCCTTGGTTAGACTAGAACTTTTCCTTGGGATGGAACAAAATGCAGCTGATTTCTCTTTCTAATGTTTTCCTTCCTGGGATGCTAGAAAAAATTCCCAGACAAGAGGCTTTGCCCTCAACCCTCATTTCCTCTCCACCCACTCTTCCTTTGTCAACTCTTTAGTCTGAATGTCCAGAGAACACCTGATGTGCACATCTGTCTCCAGACTAAAACTTGTAGTGTTGTGGTGAAGGTAAAAGAAGAATGGACATTAAAGGATTTTATTATGCTGAAACCTGTTATACAGGTGTACAAAAGGTAAATGTAAAAATGGTCATAGGAGAACATGTAGAATTTGATCTCATGCACTTCAGTATCCTCTAGGAAATTCAGAATGTGAAGGAATAGTGATCATGTCAGATTCTGTAGATCCTTTAATTATGATTACTTAGCAAAGTAATTTACTCTTATACTATGCTGTTGTTGTTAGGTGCCATCAAGTCAGCTCCAACTCACAGCAACCCTAAGTACAACAGAATGAAACATTGCCCAGTCGTGCACCATCCTCACAGCGGCCACTGTGTCAATCCATCTTGTTGAGGATCTTCCCCTTTTTCACTGATCCTCTATTTATCACCCATGATATCCTTCTCCAGGGAATGGTGCCTTCTAGCAACATGACCAAAGCAGGTGAGATGAAGTCTGGTCCGTCTTGCTTCTGGGGAGCATTCAGCTACACTGCTTCCAGGGTAGTTTTGTTCATTCTTCTGGCAGTCCATGGTATTTTCAATATTCTTTGGCAACACTACAGTTCAAAAGCATCAACACTTCCATCTTCCTTATGCATTGTACAGGTTTCACATGCTTATGGGGATATTGAAAATATTGTAACCCACACCCGCTGCCATCAAGTCGATTCTGACACATAGTGACTCCTAAGGCAGTAAATCTTTATGGAATTTGATTGCCCAATCTTCCTACCACAAAATGGCTGGTGGGTTTGAACCACCAACCTTCTGGTTAGCAGCCAAATAATGCCTTAGGTCCTGCACCACCAGAGCTCCTTTGAAAATACTATTTTCATACTATAATAACCTTTTGAATCAGATAACACTTTAAATAGCCCTCTATGACTATGCCAGCCTTCTTCAGTCTCTGAAACAGGTTCTTCTCACCCTAAACTCCTGCAACATTTTGATTCCCTCACAGCCAAAAATATCACACAGGGAATTAAATACATTTTTGTTGTTAGGTGCCATCGAGTCAGCTGTGATTCATAGCGAACTCATGTATAACAAAGCTTTGCAGTCCTGCATCATTCTCACAATCCAGTGCTATGTTTGAACCCATTGTTGTAATCACTACGTCAATCCATTTCAGTAAGTGTCCTGTTTTTGTTCTGACCATCTAATTTACCACCCATGATGTCCTTTGCCAGCAATTGGTCTCTCCTGATGACATGCTCAAAGTAAGTGAAACAAAGTGTCATCATCCTCACTTCAAAGGAGAATTCTGGCTGTACTTCTTCCAGGAAAATATGTGTTTGTTCTTCTGGCAGTTCAGGGTATACTCAATATTCTTTGAAAACACACAATTCAAACAGTCAATTCTTCTTTGGTCTTCTTTATTCATTGTCTATACTTTCTGATGCATATGAAGCAATGTAAAAGACCAGGCCTTGGGTCAGGTATAGCATATTCCTCTAATGACATCTTTGCTTTTTAACTTCAAAGAGTTTTTTTTTTTTTTTTTTTTTTGCAGTAGGTTTGCCTAATGCAATACCTCATTTGATGTCTTAACTTCTGATTCTGTGGGCACTGATTGTTGCTAAAAGAAGAATGGAATCCTTGACACTTTAATTTCTTCAGAATTTTTCATGATATTGTTTATTGGTCCACTTATAAGCATTTAATTTTCTTTATGTTCAGATGTAATCCTTACTGAAGGTTGTAGTCTTTGACCTCAATCAGCAAGTGCTTCAAGTCATCTTCACTTTTGGTGAGCAAGATGGTGTCATCTACATATCTCAGGCTGTTAATGAGTCTTCCTCCAATCCTGATGCCATGTTCTTCTTCATATAGCCCAGTTTCTTAGAGTATTTGTTCAGGATGCACATTGAATGAGAAGGTGAAAGAATACAACTTTGCCAAACACTTTTTCTAATTTTAAACCACACATCCTACCCTTTGCTCTGTTCAAACCACTGCCTCTTGATTCATAGGTTGCACATGAGTACAATTGTTAATGTATACATACATTTTTTTTCCTAACTCTGTAATAGTCTCTTTAATAGCATAAAGATAGTGCCTTATCATTGTCTTTCTTGTATAATACTGTAGGTTAACACAGAGTATACCATAATATATTAAAATCAAGCAGTAGTTTTTGATACATAAGTCATTTATCATATTTAGTTTCTTCCTCAACCTATTGCTGGTTTAAAGCTATAGATTATGGATATAGAGTCCTTTTTCTCTAAATTTCTATGTTGGTAATTATACTAGTTGTTTAGCTGTTAGAATTTATTATTTATTTCCTAGTTTATTGTTAATAAACTCTTCCTTCCTTCTTCTTTGTCTCTGGGTGAAATATTCTATGCTCAGATTGAAATAAAAAAAAAAATTGTTCAGAAAATGGTTTACTCCCCAAAGGAGTCATTATTATTTTAATTCATAATTGTATTTACAGTGGGGCTTATTAAAATAATTCTCAAATACCCCCAAATAACTGTTTCTATAAGCAGATTTGTTGTTATGAATGTACTGTAGATTCCTGGGAAGAACTGCGTTATTAATTTGAATTTGTTGTCAGCAGACAGAATTAGTTTCTGATATATTTAGATTATATTTAATAGCTTATTGATGCTTAACTGAATTTTAAACTTGAATTAAAAAAAATTGGCACAGTGAAGATTAGAAAAAAAAGTCTGAATTCTTATATGTTATTTATTTATAGCTTTCTCTAAATATTTCTATTTCAAATGTGAATATATTCTGAGTGAGATAAATAACACTTGAGAATAAGAATATGAAACATAAAACGTGAGTTCTTTTTTTCTGGATCTCTTAAGATTTACTCTGAAAATTCGAGCAATTCTATCCTGAGTTTAAATCCAAGTATGAAAAGAAAAATACATCTTTTGTTTTGTTTTGTTTTGTTTTCCTTCCTTCTTTTCTTTCTTCTGCCTCCCTTGTGGAGGAGTGAGAACTTGATTTTTGCTCTCTCTTTGCTCAATTCCTTCCTCACCTCTGGCTGTTCCTGAGGATGGCACAGTTCTATTCTGAGAAAGGTGGTGAAATAAAGCATTTTTTAATTGGCTAGGTGACTCCATGAACATAGTTTAAGTTCTCATTCTCATGGGCATTTCCATGGGTCCTTTCAAGATTCTCATTTTTTGTTTGTTTTTTCCATTTTATTTATTTATTAAAATTTTTATTGCTCATTGGATGCAAATTTACAAAGCAAAATTTGTTCTACATTCAACAGTTTGTGTACATTTGATTTCATGCCCCAATTACCATCCCCAACCATAACAAACTCTCCTCCCTTCCTGTCCCTATGACTACCCTCTCCCTGTGCCCTTCTTAACTATGCACTCCTGTCTGTCCAGCTTTCCCTCTATGTGAATTCTGCCCCTCTGGTATCTCAAGTCCGATTGCTTTAAGAAGTTTCTCTCCCTAGAATAGATGGGTGCATAGCTTTGGGATAGGTGTTCTGCATGTAGGTGTTTCTACTGTTGGACTGAAAGCCAATTCATGGAGTGCATCCAATTCTATTCCAAATCTCAGATTCTTGTTTTTGGGCTTTGTCTCTCCAGCATTCCCCCTGAATTGGTATCACATTACCATAGAGTCAGATCCAACTCATAACGACCACTCCTTAGGTTTCCAAGGTGGTATCGCTATAGATGTAGATTGCTCAACCTTCCTTCCAAGGAATAGCTGGTGAGTAAATGATCTTTATTTCAGATGCTTCTTTTTCCTTAAGCATAGGTATCTGTCTTCAAAATATTGCCCCAGAGTTCTCTATGCTCTCTGGATGGCTCTTTGAACAGGGCCCAAGGTCAGATATGATTCTAGAAAACATACTTTCAGGCTTTGAACCTACAGTTTTGGAAGTATGGGCCAATTCCAGTGCAGTTACTTCTATTCTGCTTTCATGAACTGCTTTGGTGTCTCATATATTAATGACGCATCAGTGCTGAATATCTGTCAAGTGACTTTTAAGTTTTCTTAGTGATCTCTCAGATGCCCCTCACTAAATTAAGGTGAAGAAGATAGGATCTTCTTTGACCACAGGAGGTAGCAGCTCTCTCCTAAGAAGCTTATATACACATTTCCTCTGTTTCTTCATCCACAACCTATTAATATAATCATGAAGAGTTGTATCATTGTGAAATATATATTAAAATAGTTTTTTTTTAATTCTGTATATACTGATCTGATTTTTAGATTTCTTATCTAATATATTTTGATGTCTTATGAAAATTGAAGTTTAAATATATTGTTAAAATTTGCTTCCGTTTTCTATCAAGGAATCAATATCTCTCTATCTATATCTATCTTCAGAGAGAAGTCTTACACAGTGAGGTGTCCACAAAATTCTTCAAAATAATAGGTGAAATAGCTTATGTACAATCTAAAACTCTTCTAACATTTAACAAAATTGTGTACCATTTAAGTTATAGAATATTTTGAAAAGAGTAAAGATCTCCCCCTCCATAGTTCATATATCTTAATGATGATTTTTCATACTTCATCAGGTATCACTACACTCTTCCTATTAGATATAATGTGAGAAAAAAACTAGTATGTTTATTTTCTTTTTCAGTAGATAACTAATTTGGTCTAGATTATGAAGATCAAGCATTAAAGTATAGACATGCTCTAATGACTTGATTCCACTATTATTCAGAAATCCTTTTACATATAATAAAGATTGTTATAATGGTTAATTGATTGATTAGTTCAGTCATTCATTCTGCAAATAATATTTCTTGAGCTTCCCAAGGTCCCTATTCATTATATATGTATATGTTGTTGTTGTTATGTGCCATCAAGTCAGACCCAACTCATAATGACCCCTCCTTGGGTTTCTGAGGTGGTATCACTACAGAAGTAGATTGCCTAACCTTCCTTCCAAGGAAAGGCTAGTGGATTTGAACAAGCAGCCTTCTGGTTAGCAGTCAAGTGCCTTAGGCATTACGCTACCAGAGCATCTTCATTATATATAAAAGCTATTAATCATCATAACAATTCTATGGATGCATTAGTATTGTTATTCCTCACTTCCTTTTAGTAAAGGAGAAAATAGAGTCTGTAGAATTTCAATGACTTGCTTATTGCTGTTCACCAAATAAGAAACAGAATGAGGCTTCAAACCCAGACATCTCTGACTTCAGAAGCCATTCCTTGCACACTGCCTATGCTGAGGATAAATACTTTGTCATTGTTACCATATCCCAATTCCACGAGTGTGAAGAAGGATTGGTAAATGACCTATGATCCAAAGACAAATATGGCCAGTAAATTTATTTTGCATAGTTCATGAACTAAGGACTTTTTACATTTTAAAATGATTTCAAAAGAGAAGAACATTTTGTGATAACATGAAAATTATATAAAATTCAAATTTCATGGTCCATAAATAAAGTTTCTCGGGACAAATCTGTGCTCATTTCTTTGTATAATGTCTATGGCTGCTTCACACAGCAATCTCCAAAGTATAGTTGAAACAGAGAACTTCTAGTTTGCAATATCAAAAATATTAATTATATGGTCAACCCCTACCCCACAAAAAGTTAGATACACCTGATTAAATCAAGGTTGCAGCAATTGGAAATAATAAGCATAATAAAGAATTAGCCAAAGGAAAATTGAACTTAATATGACAGATTAATTCAGCATTTGAACTATTTGCACCAAGAAGGTTCAAATAAATCAGAGAAGCTAAAATATGGTATAAGAAAAAAGTATATTTAAATCATATTCTAAAGCTTCCACCAATAATATTCTAGAATTATAGAAAATGTGTTGATTTAGGCTATTTATTAGTTGTTTTTCTAATAGTAATGAAAAACATCTTTCAGCTGTTCCCTTTGTGCATTTCTTTTTTAGAATAATAATTAATTTAAATTTTGTTTTTATTTTATTCTCTTTTTTTTTTTTTTGTAATTTTTATTGCACTTTTGGTGACAAATTAGTTTTCCAATAAATAATTCTTATATCAATTTCTTCCATGACATTTGTTGCAAACTCCTCAATGTGTCAGCACTCTCTCCATTATCACCCTGGGTATGCCCTTTCCATTCATCTAGCTCCCCAGCTCCTTCCTGACTCTTAATTTTGTTTTGGGGCAAATGTTGCTCTTTTGATCTTGTGTAGTTGATTACTTTAAGGAGCAAATTCCTCATGGGTATTTTTTTTTTTTTTTTTTTTTAATACGTCAGTCTATTTGGTTAAGAAGTGGTCTCTGGGAGTGGCTTCAGTTCCACCGGAGAAGGATGACTTAGGTCATTAGTCTCAGGGGTTCTTCTAGTCTCTATCAAATCAGTAAGTATGATCTTTCCTATGATTTTGAGGTTTGTTCCACATTTTTCTCTTTCTAGCTGGAACCTTTTTTGTGTCCCTGTTCACAACAGTCAGTTGATAGACAGACACCGTATAGTTCTTCCAATCTCAGGCTAACAACTAAGACAGTGGTCCCTCAGTCCTTTGAAATAATTCCTTCCTTGAGTGTATGGTTTTCTTCACTTTCCTTTGCTCTGGGTAAAAAGAGATGAAATTGTACCTTAGATGGCTCCTCACAAGCTTTTAAAACCCCAGACTCTACTCACCAAACTAAGAGGTAGAATATTATCTTTGTGACAATTGATCTAGATACACTCCAAGATTATGGTCCTTAGCTTTCAATCCCGGTAGCTCAGTCCTATGATGTGTTTGCTATGTTTAAGAAATTTCCATAGCTCTGAACTCATGTGCTTTATTATATATATGAATATACTTGTAGCACATAAAAATATGTATGTAGAAAAATCCGCAAACATATTTATATATACATGTGGGTATAATCTTGCATGACCTCTTACACTTATTTAACATATATATCTACTTATTCACTCAAAAATTATTGTTTATTATTGTTGTTGCAGGTTTGTATATACTATAATATTTACTATAGTACTCAAGTTATAGTACTCAAGTTATTCTTGAGTACCTTTAAGTGTCTTCCTTTACCTTGGTTATATTGTGCTGACTTTTCTCATATTATGTACTTCCTTTCCCTTCACCTGAATTAGCACATGTCTACTATCTAATTAATTATTTCCCTTCCTTCCTCTTCCCAACCCTCAAAAACAAACTCAACTCATTGCCATTGAGTCAAATCTGACCTCCTTGGGGTTCCAAGGTGGTATCACTACGGAAGTAGTGATTGCTCAAACTTTTTTCCAAGGAGTCTAGTTAGTAGTCAAATGCCTTAGGCACTACATCACCAGAACTCCCTGGTAACCATCAAAGAATGTTTTTTTTTTTTCTGTGTATAAACCATTTCTTGACTTTTTATAGTAGCAGAATCATAAAGTGTTTGTTCTTTTGTGATTGACTTATTTCACTCAGCATAGAGTACTCCAGATTCATCCATTTTGTGAGATGTTTCCATCACATGAATATACTACAGTGAGTTTGTCCACTCATCTTTTGATGGACACTTAAGTTGTTTCCAACTTTTTTGCTATTGTTACTATGCTGAAGTGAACATGAGTGTGTATATTTTTATTCATGTCATAGCTCTTTTTTTTTTTTCTGGTATCTATACTTAGGAATGGGAAGCCTGAATAGTATGGTATTTCTACTTCTAGCTTTTTAAGGAAGCACCTTATCACGTCCCATAGTGGTTGTACCACTTTACATTCCCACCAGCAGTTCATAAGAGTTCCAATCTGTCCATAACCCCACTAGCATTTCTTGTTTTCTGTTTTTGCTCAGTGTCATTATTGCTGGGATGAGATGATCTCTCATTGTAGTCTTGATTTGCATCATTCTAATGACTAATGAAGGAGCTCTGATAGTGTAGTGACTAAGGCATTTGACTGCTAGCCAGAAGGCTGGCAGTTCAAACCCACCAGCCACTCCTTGAAAGGAAGACTGTACAATCTACTTCCATAGTGATGTTGTTGTTGTTGTGTGCCGTCAAGTCTGGTTAGCAGTCAAATGCCTTAGACACTACGCTACCAGAGCTCCTTCCATAGTGATACCACCTCAGAAAACAAAGGAGGGGTCACTATGTGTCAGATACGACTCAACGGCAGTGAGTCTTTTTTTTTTTCCTTTTGGGGTGGAAGTTAATGACTAATGATCATAAGCAATTCTTCATATGTTTATTGGGCATGTGAATGCTTTTTTTGGTGAATTCCTTTTTATTTTCTTTTGTATATATTCTAGTTCTAGGTTCCATTTTGGAGATGTCTTCCTTGGTATTTTGTCAATATATCAACTAATCATCATTTCTTTACATTGTACCATATAAAAATGTTTCAAAAATATATTCTTCATATTAAGTATTTCTTTCAAGATCACTTGCCAAAAAGGATTTTTTATTTGTAGCAGTGTACATAGAATGGTAAAAAAATAATAGAATTCTACTTAATTTGTGTGAAACATTTTAAATTTAATAAATTTTACATCAGTGAGTTTCATTCAATATATTTAGAAATGCATGTGTTTTATACCAGCTAATTAATTCAGCAAAATATTTACTATATGTTCAACAGTATTATTTGTGGAGCTTAAAAATTTAAAAACATAGTAACTGTATTAATGTAATGCACATTTTCTAGCTTAAGTATGGGGTTCAGAGTTGCCTATTTAAAAAAAGAAAATGTTGTTCCACTGATTGCAACTCATGGTGACTCCAGGTATGTCAGAGTAGGACTATACTCCACACATTAATAAATGGCTAATTGTTTGGAAGTAGATACCCAGGCCTTCCGAGGCTCCTTTGAGTGGACTTGAGCCTTTGACTCGTTGCTCAGCAGTCAGATGTTTTAATTGCATCAAAATAATTCAACCAAGGAGAAAACTAATTGAGAAAAACTCATTTATTTATTGAAGAACAATACATTTAACCTTGAGGTTAGTGATTTAAGTTAAATTCACAGACTCTTGTGTGTGTGTTTTTTTTTTTGTTTGTTTGTTTGAAGAACAGTTCATTTCAACTTAACACACAATTATTGAACACTTGACATTACTCGAGCACTGTGAAAATCAGAGAATAAGTATGCTCACTGTTCCCCAAGAGCTGAGTCTATTACAACAGCACATTATCTAGTAACCTCTAATATAACTTTAAAACAGAATACCTTATTGAGTAAAAACATTTATTAAAATAAAACAAAACAGTAACAGAAAAAAAAAGTAATACAAGGAGATTTTTTTTTTTTTTCTTTTTTTCTTCATTTTCAAATTCTGTGTGGAATGGTGGTGTCTGTATTGCAGAAACTCTATTTGACCTAGGTATCTTCAGCTGACCAGGAAATAAATGAACAGAGTCTCCATTAAAAACATCTGATTGGCTCAGAGATAATGAGAATAATACTGGGTTGGAGCACTGAATTACCTATAATCTGGCCCCATGGTTTTAGTCACTACCTTGAGATGGAATAGTTCTATACTAGTCCCCAAAAGTCATACCTAATATGATCAGCTTGACAGACCTTAACAGACTGGAAACTAGACCAGTCAAGAGTGTCTCTCACTACCGTCAAGTTGGATCCAACTTATAGTGACCCCTCCCTGAGTTTCCCAGGTGATATCACTACAGAACTAGATTGCCCAATCTTCCTTCTGAGGAGTGGCTGGTGGGTTTGAACCACCAGCCTTCTGGTTAGCAATCAAGTACCTACCCCACCAGGGCTCCAATGAAGAGTGTATGAGAGCTTAAATTCTATAGCACTTGGAGTTGTAGAATACTGTAGTGGGAGCCCTAACTCCATTTTGTGGCTTAACATAAATTTCAGACGCCATTTCCATTCCTTTCAACCACAAACCAGAGTTGTGGCTATCCACAGACAAATTTCAGCAGTAAACATTTACAGAAGTAGATTGTCCAGTATTCCTCTGCAGAGAGGCTGTTGGGTTTGAATTGCCAACATTCTGGTTAGTAGTCAAATGCCTTAAGCACTATGTATGGCTCCAGAGCTGCTTAGGACAAACGTGTTGTTGTTGTTGTTATGTGCCATCGAGTCCTGTTGGACCTGAATCAGAGACCTCTCCTTGTGTTTCTGAGGTAGTATCACTATAGAAATAGAGACCTCTCCTTGTGTTTCTGAGGTAGTATCACTATAGAAGTAGATTGTCCAACCTTCCTTCCAAGGAGTAAGTGACTGGTGGGTTTGAGCCACCCCCTTCTGGTTAGTCAAGTGCCTTAAGCACTAAAGTACCAGAGCTCCTAAGACAAATCTAGGGAGGGGAAATTTACCCTCAGGAAGAGTATGTTTGAAAGTAGATTATACTCTCACAAAGAACTAAGGAACTTGCCTGAGAGTGTCCTTTTCTAATTTAAATTAAGGTTGCAGTCTTGGTATTGTTTAGTAGCCACCTTGTGGCTAAGACTCAGGCTGCATGGTCATGAGTCACTATGTATTTTGACCACCACCTAGTCAGGTAGTCAAGGCCAGAACCAATCCTGTAATTTTTTTCTATCTTCAGTTATGTATGTATCTCCCAATCATTTTTTTTTTTTTTTCACTTCTGTAGTCCTTTCTGGGAGCTCTGATGGCATAGTGCCTAAGGTATTTTACTGCTAACCAGAAGGCTACCGGTTCAAACCCACCAGCCACTCCTTGGAAGGAAGACTGGGCAATGTACTTCCTTAAAGATACTGCCTGGGAAATCCAAGAAGGGGTTGCTATGAGTTGGGACTCAATAGCAGTGAGTTTGGTTTTTGGTAGTCCTGCCTGTAACAGTGCTGAATCTATCTACCACCAATCATGATTCTGTGATGATTTGAACTCATATATATATACTTCCATAAAAATGTACCACCTTGGAGACCCAGTGTGGGTCACTGTGAGTCAGAATTGACTTGATGGCAGTGGATTTGGTTATAGCTAGCCACATGGCTATGACTCAGCAGATTCCATTCAGCTTTCCCATGCTTATATTTTCTCTAATCCAGGGTGATTGTTTTATCTTTGTTCTGTTCAAGGCTTAATATAAATGTCTCTAGTAAACCTGTTTGAATCTGGGGTCTCTTTTTCACTAACGTAAGAAGAGACTTGGGATTACTTAGCCATATAAGTAATAGCAGGAGCCAGCCATATATTTTCTCTCAAAACTCTCTTTACTCTCTAAATAGAGAAAGGGGACAGACCTCAGTACTTACTCAAAATCCAACCACATAGAACAGTTTTTTAAAAAATCTGGACCAAACTCACATGTGTTTTAGTCTCTTGACCTCTAATCCTTATTAGTTTTGATCTTAAAATTACCATCACAATCTCTAGTTACTTTATTTTCATTTATTGAGATGTAAAGGTGTGATTAAACTCATGTAATTTCCACTGATTTAGTTATACTTTATGCCTTTGGTTTTGAAATTCTGCCTCAGTTCTTTAGTTTTTGATGTCACCAAGTCCTATAAAGCCATATCATTTTGAGTTTAAAATCTTGCTCTATCACTTATTTTCTGTATTTACTTCCTCAGATCAACAAAGATGATGATAATAATTATTCCCAAGATTCACTTGGTAATCATTCCTACTTATGAGTAACATTGTTAAACTGGAAACTCTAGCTCAACTCAACAAGCTCCAAGGGGTGGTGTTTCATGACACTGCCAAGGCAGAGAAGAGCTAATATATAAGTCTGACTTCACAGAACTTTGGTCCTCAGCAATCCATAGACTAGGCTATGAATCTTCCTCTTAAGAATCTTATGTCAGCACTCCACTCAAAATACCATATCTTTCTCCATAAACCAAAAAATGCTTGCCCCTTTAACATGTACATAATGATCCTAAGTTGGCATTTTTAAAATTATGATAGTGATAGATAGATATATTGTTGTTAGGTGCCGTCAAGTCATCTCTGACTCATAGTGAACTTATGTACAACAAAATGAAACACTGCCCAGTCCTATGCTATCCTCATGATCCCTGCTACACCCAGCCCATTGTTGCAGCCACTGTGTCAATCAATCTCATTGAGGGCCTTCTCCTTTTTCATTGACCCTCCACATTACTAAGCATGATATCCTTCTCAAGAGAATGGTCCATTCTGACAACATGATATAAGTAGGTGAGACAAAGTCTGGCCATTCTCGCTTCCAAGGAGCATTCTTCTGCACTTCTTCCATTACAGATTGGTTAGTTTTTGTAGCAGTCCATGGTAGTCTCAGTATTCTTCACCAGCACCACAACTCAAAAGCATAAACTTTTCTTTGGTCTTCTTTATTCATTGTCCAGCTCTCACATGCATAAGAGGTGATTGAGAATACAATGGCTTGGGTTAGGTGCACCTTCAAGTCTTCAAGGAGACATCTTTGCTCTTCAACACTTGAAAGAGGTCTTTTTCAGCAGTTTTTCCCAATGCATTACATCTTCTGATGTCCTGACTGCTGTTTCCGTTAGTGTTGATTGTAGAACCAAGCAATATGACGTCTTTGGCAACATAAATCTTTTCTCTGTTTATCATGATGATGCTTATTGGTCCAGTTGTGAACATTTTTGTTTTCTTTATGTTGAGGTGTAATCCATATGGCAAACTATAGTTTTCAATATTCATCAATAAGTCCTTCAAGTCATCCTCACTTTCAGGAAGCAATGTTGTGTGTTTTCTGCATATTACAAGTTGTTAGTGAGAATTCCTGTAATCTTGATGCCACATTCTTCTTCATATAGTCCAGATGTTTGGATTATTTGCTCAACATACAGATTTAATAAGTATGGTGAAAGGATACAAACCTGACACACTCCCTTCCTGATTTTAACCATGCAGTATTTCCCTGTTCTGTTTGAACAACAGCCTCCTGGTCTATGAACAGTTTCCTCATGAGTACAAGTAAGTGTTCTAGAATTCCCATTCTTCTCAATGTTATCAATAATTTATTGTGATCCACAAAATAGAATCACTATGGAAGTAGATTGCCCAACCTTCCTTCCGAGGAGTTGGTTAGCAGTCAAGTGTCCTTAGGTGCTATGCTACCAGAGCTCCCAAAAGAAGATGGAAGGAATACACAGAGTCACTGTACCAAAAAGAACTGGTCAATGTTCATCCATTTCAAGAGGTGGCATATGTTCAAGGATCAGTGGTATTGAAGGAAGAAGGCAAAGCTGCACTGAAAGAATTGGCAAAGAACAAGGCTTCAGGAATTGACGGAATACCTATTGAGATGTTTCAATAAATGGATACCCCACAGGAGGCACTCACTTGGTTCTGCCAAGAAATTTGGAAGACAGCTACCTGGCCAACTGACTGGAAGAGATCCATATTTGTACCCATTCCAAAGAAAGGTGATCCCACAGAATGTGGAAATTATCAAACAATATCATTAATATCTCATGCAAGTAAAATCTTACTTAAGATAATTTAAAAATGGTTGCAGCACTATATTGACAGAAAACTTCCAAAAATACAAGCTGGTTTCAGAGGACAGCATGGAACGAGGGATATCATTGCTGATTCAGATGGATCTTTGCTCAAAGAAAAGAATACAAGAAATATGTTGACTTGTGTTTTATTGACTATGCAAAAGCATTTGATTGTGTGGATCATAACAAATTGTGGACAACATTGAGAAGAATGGGAATTGCAGAACACTTAATTGTACTCATAAGGAACCTGTACATAAACCAGGAGGCTGTCTAACACTGCATGGTTTAAAATCAAGAAGGGAGTGTGTCAGGGTTGTATCCATACATGATACTTATTCAATCTGTATGCTAAGCAAATAATCTGAGAGGCTGGGCTATATGAAGAAGAACATAGCATCAGGATTGGAGGAAGAATCATTAACAACCTGTGATATGCTGATTACACAACTTTGCTTGCTGAAAGTAAAGATGACTTGAAGTACTTACTGATGAAGATTGAAGAATACAGTCTGCAGTATGGATTATATCTCAATATAAGGAAAATAAGAATCCTCACAACTGGACCTATAAACAGCATTACAATAAATGGAGAAAAAAAATGAAATTGTCTAAGACTTCACATTGCTTGATTGTACAATTGACACCAGTGGAAGCAGCAGTCAGGATATCAGACAATGTATAGCATTGGGCCAATCAGCTGTAAAGGACCTCTTTCAAGTGCTGAAGAGCAAAGAGGTCTCCTTGAGGGCTAAGGTGCATATGACACAAACCATGGTATTTTCAATCACCTCATATGCATGCAAGAGGTGAACAGTGAATAAGGAAGACCAAAGAAGGGTTCATGCTTTTGAGCTGTAGTGTTGATGAAGAATGCTGAAAGTACCACAGATGGCTAAAAGAACTAATAGGTCTGTCCTGGAGGAAGTGCAGCCAAAGTGCTCCTTGGAGATGAGAATGGCCAGACTTAATCTCTTTGGTCATTGATACTTTGGTCATTGTGGTTTACTAAATTACCTGGTATGGGTTTTCTAGCCATAAGTCTTTGTAAACTCTATGGTGGAATTTTCTCTAGGCAACTGAGTGGCTCCTGATCATTATCCACCTGTGTATTTCTGTTGAGAGTGGCACAAAGCAATGTTTTTGGAAGTTCATGCTCTCTCAGAATTCTGCTTAGAATTCTGATGTTATGATTGGTTAGTTTGGCCACTCTGCCAGGCTCAAAAGGAGGACTCCTAGAAGCAGAAGTCTCTCTGACTGCTGGCTGAGAAGGATGTGCTGCTGAGAGAAATGCACTCCTGAGAGAATCATGCTTCTGAGAGACACACTGCTGGGAAAGAGACACAAGAGACATGCATTGCTGAGAGACATTGAGAAACACACTGCTAGGAGAGAGACTGTGAGAGACTGTTGGCTGAGAGACAGCAGGCTATAGGAGACTGAGTATTGTTCCTTAACTTGAATTGTAGCCTGATGCTTCCTTATTAAACCCCATAATCTGTGAGTTCTGTGTGTCCACTGCAGTGAATTAATCAAACTCAGCAGAAAGGTGGTGGGTGCTGCGAGAGGAATGGTTGGTCAGGATTGATGAAAGGGCTGGAGGGAAGGAGCATGTCTGGTTTCGCAGGAATAGGTCTTGGGCTATTGATGGTGGTCTGTCTTCCTCTTTTGGGGTTAGAGGAGGTCAGAAGATGCAGCCTCCCTGCCCCATTAGCAGTCATGTTGTCAGAAGGGACTATTCCCTGGAGAGGATGTCATACTTGGTAAGGTGGAAGGTCAGTGAAAGACACTCAGTGAGATGGATTGACACAGTGGCAGTGGTAATGGGCTCAAATGTAGCAAAAATCATGGAGCTGGCTCAGGACCAGGTGGTGTTTCGTTCTGTTGTGCATAGGGCCACTATGAATCGGAGATGATTCCATGGCACCTAACAACAACAGAATTGTACTCCATAGGTTTTCAGTGGATGAATTTTTAGAAGTACATCACTTCCAACCTTTCAGTTAGTACCCAAGAGCATTAACCATGTGTAACATGCAAGAACTCCTCCTGTATCTTCTACATCCTTTATCACTGTTCTTTCTTGTACCATGCAGAATTTGAGTTCCACTTTGACTTCTTACACACACAAAAAAAAAAAAGGTGGCAAGATTTCTATAAACCTTCTCAAATGAATGTGAATAACAGCTCATATTTTTCCCCCTTTGAAGACTGAAAATATGTCTCCAAAAAGAAAATTTATTCTTATTTTCTTACATTTTAGTTTAATAATGATGGTTAATCAATGTTAAACCATGATCGTTAAAAGGAAAATAAGAAGAGTAAAAACATTCATTTGAATAAAATATAACCTATAAAATGGAGATAAAATCATGTTTTTCAAAAATTTAAATCATCTTTATCAGGTTCACAGGAGGAGGATTTAATTTGGAAAGATAAAAAACAGTGGCCAAGTACCAGGTCTTTGGGTATTTGTTGGAAGAATGAGTCAACAGATGAGAAACTTATCTTTCATAGAGATTAATTCTCAAGTGAAGAGATTTATAAGCATAGTCTGTGGTCTTTACACTGATATCATGTCCCTTTTAAAATATACTATTCAATTTATGTAATGTAAAAATAATAGAATTTAGACATAACTTCTTGACAAACTCATTAAAATTTTGGTGAATAACATTGTAATTATAACTTACTGTAAAAAGCTTTATCTCTTTTTTAAATTTCCATTAGTTTCTCCTATGGACACACACTGTTAAAAGTAGTGGAAGAAAAGGATATTTTTTTCATTTATTTTCTTTATAGATTTTGATAATTTTTCAAATTATTTTGGAACAAATATGCACCACTATTTAAAAGAGAGAAAAAAAAATCATCTTTTTAAAATGTTTGCAAATATGAGGGTGTGTATGTTTGTGTGTGCAAAAGCACATGAGACATAAAAAGTAGAATCATTTCCCCTTTTCCCAGCACTATAGATGTGGCATTTCAAAGGATCCTTTTCCTCCTGAAAACAATAAGATAATTAAAACCAGGAGTAATAATCTTCAGAAGGAAATGTGAAATTGTTCACATTATTTATTTTTCTAACCCTCATTTTGCCCAACTGAAAAATATGAGATGACTATGCTTCTACCATCTCCAACTGAGCTTCCATGTGACATTAATGATCTACAGTGATATATTCACTGAAACATTATCATAAACATCTTTGGTTTTACCTATTTGTGATGGCATAGCAGCTGGGATGGAAAGAATTATTACTAAACTGACATATAAGTTATTTATTCTATAGTTTTTACACCTGCAACTAGTTGTCTGCAATTAATCATAAATAGTAAACAATTATACAACATATATGAAATAGATATCAACAGAAAAACTGTGAGACATATGCTCACATTCAGTTTTACCTTTTATTTCATTTATTAAGATTTGTGTTTATGCCTTAGATCATATATTTGTATGTTATGAAAATTAAATTTAATGGTTCAAAGAAATTTAAATTTAAAAAATTGCTTAATTTGATGATGAATCTTAGTTCATATTATGAGCATTATGCAATTCTTTACTTAATTGTCTGTGGTCCTAAGGCACTTGACTGCTAACCAGAAGGCTGACGGTTCAAAGCCACCAACCACTCCTCGGAAGGGAGGTTGGGCAATCTACTTCCATAGGGATACCACCTCCGAAACCCAAGGAGGGGTCACTATGAGTTGGGTCTGACTTGAAAGCACATAACAACAACAAAAAAATTGTTTGTTGTGCCCAATAGGGGGAAAAAAATAACTGTCTAATGCATGTTTGCAAGTCTTTGGATTGAGTCATTTCAAGTGCCTCTGCCAGCTCCCCCAAAAGCATGTGCTAAGATTCTGAACTCATATTTCCTATTATTCTCACTCACATTTCATAAGGGAATTATAATAGTGGCACATGTAGTAACAGATACTCAGGAAGGAGGAATAGTGGTGGCTTAGTGGTTAAGTGTTCAGCTGTTTACAGAAAGTGAATTGGTGATTCAAACCCACTAGCCGCATTGCAGAACAATATGGCAATTTGCTCCTGTAAATATAACTGCCTTGGGAACCCTATGGAGCTCTGTCCTAGAGGGTCACCCTAAGTCAGAATCAACTCAATGAAAATGAGTTTTGTCTTTTTTTATGCTGATGGGAGAAGTCCCTGGATAGTGCAAATGGTTAACCAGCTCAGTTGCTAACTGAAAGGTTGGAGGCTCAAATCCACCCAAAGATGCCTTGGAAGAAAGCCCTAATGACTTACTTTTAGACAAACAGCCATTGAAAACCTTATAGAGCACAGTTCTGTTCTGACATACATGAAGTGTTGATGAGTCAGAGTTGACTTGACACAACTATTTTCATACAGGAAATAAAAAAGAACAAGATACAATTTAATATTAAGAATTAGAGGGTGAGCTTGAGAGAGAGAATCACTAGGCCTGTGGACTCGAAACCATAATCTTGGGAAACATCAGGCTCAAGTGGCAAAGCATGTTTTTGTTGTTGTTGTTATGTGCCATTGAGTCATACCTGACTCACAGGGACCCCTCCTTGGGTTTCTGAGGCAGTATCACTATGGAAGTAGATTGCCCAATCTTCCTTTCAAGGAGTGGCTGGTAGGTTTGAACCTCCAGCCTTCTGATTAGCAGTCAAATGCCTTGTTGTTGTTGTTGTTGTGATGTGCCGTTGAGTAGGACCCAACTCATAGCAACCAAAAACCAAAAAACAAAAAACTCACTGCCATCGAGTCAGATGTGACTCCTTGGGTTTCTGAGGCAGTATAACTATAGAAGTAGATTCACCAATCTTCCTTCTGAGGAGTGGCTGATGGGTTTGAATCGCCAGGCTTCTGGTTAGCAGTCAAATGCCTTAGGCACTAAGCCACCAGAGCTCCCATTTGAAGAAAATCAAAGGCATCTGGAAACAAGGATAAGGTGGACCACAAGGCTCTCAGCCTTTACAACTCCAAGACCAGAAGAATTAGATGGTCCTGGGCTACCAATTGCTTGGAAAAGGATCAAAACTGGAGACCCTGGATAGAGTGGGAGGGAAAAATGTGGAACAAAATTCAAAAACACAAAAATGACCAAAATTACTGGTAGGATAGAAAACGGTGGAACCCCCAAGACTATGGCCCCAGGTTACCTTTCTGGCCTAGAAATGGACTCACTTCCATGGATTGGCTCTCAGCCCAACAGTAGAAAGACCTACATGCAAAACACCTATACCAGGGTGATACACCTACATACTGTATGGAGATGCACTCCTTAGATTAATCAGCCATGAGACACCAAGGGAAAGCATTCACATATAGGGAAAGCTTGACAGACAGGAATGCACAGTTAAGAGGAGTACAGGGAGGGAGTGGTCATGGGGATGGGAGGGGAAGAGAGTTGTTTATGGTTGGGCATGGTAATGGGGCTGTAAAATCAAGTGTGCATAAACTACTGATTGTAACTTAAATTTGCTTTGTAAATTTACACCCAAAACACAATAGGAAAAAAAAAAAAAGAATTGGAGGGTGAAGAAGAAAAATCATCAAGTTGATTCTGACTCATAGTGACCTGTCCTTGGGTTTCTAAGGCGGTAATTTTTTTCCCCTACAATTATGGGATTTATTAGGGAAGTAACAGTCTACAACACAGGTTCAGGAAAGCTGTTAGGATACAATCTTTCCATCAGGACAGTATCCCCTCTACTATGTTCACAGGCATGCCTCTCAGGCCCTTGGCTTCTAGGCCTGGCCTCTGCCCTGCTCAGACAAGTGTTACAAAGCTCTTTTAGCTCTGCTGATAGGTACATCTGTGTGCACTCCACTTTTCCAGCAAGCCTCCTGGCCAAAGGCAATCAGCTTTCTCACTCTGTGGACCAGGCAAGCCCTTTGCTCTGTCTCACACTGCCACTGTCTTTCAGCTGGATGTCTCTGCCGGGGCAGGGCATCTCTACTGGGCATCTCTGCCAAGGATGTCCAGTGCAGGGATTTTGGGTCCAAAGATATGCTCCACTCCAACTCCTGCTCTTCTCCCTTGATGGAAGTGAAATCCCCCTTTCTGCCTCTAATAAGGCTCATTTTAAGCCTGGCAGAGAGAGAAACCCAACGAATCCTAACAGTAGAGTTCCATGCACCTTATTTGCATGGTCACACCCAGTAATCTGGTGGGAGTCACAAAGACCAAGGCTGGAAAAGCCATACCAAGCAATTCACTCCACCACAGCAATGCTATTCTTTAATCTGTCATTCCCTACATAGTAGTCCATATGATTGTCCAATTAAAAATGGCCAATACCAGTCTATTTCAACACACTAATGCCTATCATATTGATCTTTGTGCATTCCATTTTATTTTTTGACTTTTAATTTTCCTACATTCATACTCTGTACATTTCATGTTCTGATTTCTCCCAAGGAAATCTTGACAAATCCATTACAGTAGTGTGTTATTTTTGACACTTCTATCCCAGTAACTGACAAATCAAGGAGATAAAGAAAAATATGGATATAGATTTGAACAGCATAATACAGGTACTCTCTGACTTATGATGGATTTGAGTGCCAACAAACCACACTGACAAACATTTGTTTTGTTTTCTATACATCTTATCATTAGCAACATGTACCACATAAAATGTTAAAATATACCTGAAGGGTTATATGTAATGTTTTCAACCCTCAAAGACAAATAAAGATCTGATTTATAAAGATATGGATAATAAAAGCCAATAATAATGAAAACTAAAAAAGAAAAAGAAATGAAGTATTTGACTCACATCAGAACCCACTCAGAACAGAATCATTAGAACAGAACCCTATCATAAGTTGAAGACTATCTGTATTTACATTTAATTATATGTAAGAAAACATTGCACCCCAAATGAAAAAATAACCCATGTGTTTTAAACTTAAAAATACATTTTATAAATGTGTCAAAGAAGAAATTTTAATTGAAAGTAGTAAATACATAGAAAAGAAGAAGAAAAATGAAAATGCAATGTCAAAACCTATAGAATAGGAGACATGCTTCTGGATAGGATGGAGTAGCTTGCAGCTGACTTACACACACACTGAGAATGACTTAAAAACTGGATAAAACCAGAAGTATCTGTTTAAAAGGAATCTCAACATAAATGGTTAAGATCTTGACTATTACCTGAAAAGTTGGCATTTCAAACCCACCCAGAGGTACCTCAGAAAACAGGTCTGGCTCTCTGTTTCTGAAAGGTCACAGTTTTGAAACCCTATGGAGTAGTTCTATTCTGCACACATGGGGTCGCCATGAGTCAGAATGGACCCGACAGCAGCAACAAATCTGTTCAAAGGCAGAGAACTAATGAAGCAACACAAATTTGAAAGGATAATCCCAAACAGTTGAGTTGATGATTTAAATGACTTTGTCCCCAGGGTGCATATGCTGATTCTTCTTCTTCTTTCTTTTTTTTTTTTTTTTTTTTTAATTGTGATTTGGGTGAAAATTTACAGAGCAAATTCACTTTCCATACAGCAGTTCACGTACACTTTGTCTCATGACATTGACTATAATTTACCCTAATGCAACACTCCCCTCCCACTTCCTCCTGATAGTTACCTCTTCCCAGTGTCCATCCTTCCACCCACTCCTGTCCCCTGAGCTGTCTCCTTGTGCATAAACAGCCCTTCTTTCTCCCATGATTGTTCTCTCCAAGGAGTGTATCTATCTCAAGTAAATGTTCAACTCATTTGCCTATCTTTTATTTGGCTGGAAATGACAAGTGGAGGTTCAGTTCCAGACCTGAAGGACAGCTAGAGGCCATAGTCTCAGTGGTTCCACCAGGCTCAATCAGACCAGCAAACTTGGTCCTCTTTTTTTTTCCCCCCAAATGACTTTAAGTTTTGTTCTACATTGTTCTCCCTCTCTATCCAGGATCCCCTACATAGATTCTCCTGTGAGTGGTTGAATGAGGTCGTAGATCTTTACAGAAGTAGATCACTCACTCTTCCTTCCATGTAGTGGCTGGTGGGTTTGAACGACCAACCGTCTGGTTAGCAGTCAAATATCTTAGGCACTGTGCCACCAGAGTTCCTTCCAAACCAAAAACAAACAGACTCACTGCCCTTAAGTTGATTCCGACTCATAGAGATCCCTCCTTGGGTTTCTGAAGTGATATCTCTACGAGGTAGATTGCACAGTCTTCCTTCTGAGGAGTGGCTAGCACCTTAGGTACAATAAATAGCCAATAAACATTTGCTTGAATGAAATTACAGGCTATTGTGAGATAACAGTTTAGGAATATGAGGGTGTATGACAAAAAAGAAAGAATAATGGCTGGGGGTTTGGGAAAACTTGGGTTTGACATTTATTAGCAAGGTTTTCTTGGGCAAGTAGCTTTACAAGTTCAAGCCTCAATGTTCTCAATTTAAAATAGTTATGGTAATTTATAATAGGTATGGTAATACTTGGGAGCTCTAGTGGCATAGTCCCTAAGGCATTTGACTGCTAAACACAAGTTTGGCAGTTCAAACCCACCAGCCACTCTGTGAAAGGAAGACTGGGTAATCTACCTCTGTAAAGATTTAGTGCCTCAGAAACCCAAAGGGGGTCACTATGAGTAGAATTTAATTTGATGGCCACAGTAAGGTTTTTTTTTTGTTTGTTTGTTTTGTTTTGTTTTAGGTTTGATGGTAATACTTGCTTCATAGAATTGCCATGATGATTAAATGAGACATATGCTTGTAGTCATTACATTACATTACATTGTCAAATCTCAATGTTCTCATCTGTACAATAAGGATGATGATATTTTCTTCATAGAATTACTGTGAGGACTGAGACAATATATGGAATAATCTACCCAAAGTTAGTGCTTAAAAAATACTAGTCTTCTTTGGTGTGTTTTTGTCCAGTATCCTACCTATTTGTGTGTGTTGAGGCAGCATAACACTGAACTTCTCTAATCCTTTCCTCATTATGTGAACATATCACAACTACCCATGCAGCCAGAACATCCATGCGTTATTTGGAAAAGAGGATGTCTGGCCAGAATTATCTTTCTTCCCATTCTTAATTTGCTCATCCTTTCTTGTTCCTATAAAATGAGCTTGGAGCTTTCTATACTGGATCATGAGGAAAGAAGCACCATATGTAATCATCAAAGCCAATTTAATCCTTGCTCAATTCTCACAAGCCTCTTTCTCTAACAATCATTCCTCAAGGCATCTCATTACTCATGGGATAATTGTTTCAAATATCAAAAGCTGCATAATAAAATAAGGAAATTCTTATTTTTAGAAAGCTTATTCTGACTGCACTGCAAATGACAGGCTGAAGTGGGGAGAGTGTGGAAGCAGAGCGACTGGTTAGTGAGTGGGCTGTTGGAACACGACACATGAAAGTTAATGAAGCCATGGACCAGTACAGAAGATTCCAGAGAAATCTGAAGAGAATCTTTTCAAACTTGCTGGAATTGAATTTATTAAAGGAAAGGGCAACCCATAGTAATAACCCTCAGAATAACCCTCAGAATTAAGTAAAATTGGGTGCTTCTCTTAGCGGTGAGGACTAGCAAGGGAGAATAAATATATCATAAAATCATACTGTCAAAATATAAAGTCTCTCAGTTATGGATAGAATTGAGATTTCAGATAGAGATTTAAGACTGATTGGTCTTTCATAAATTTGTAATCCACTAATGACTCACATCTCTGCAAAGGCCAAATATTGCTGCTCTGGAAATAAAATTATTTGGCTTCTCAACACAAATACAAAACGGTAGCTCCACAAATACCCAATAAATATGCTGGCCTCTAAAAGTGTTGATTATGATTTTTTGACCACCTACACATACCAGACATAGTAGATACTTATGTACCCTTATGGCAAATTTGCAAGCTACTATTAGTCTCCTGGTAGAGATAATAAACCACTATTTGTCTTCCATTTTCTTGTACTGTGCAGGGTTTCATGCTGGAGCTCTGGTAGCATAGTGACTAAGACACTTGGTTGCTAACCAGAAAGCCCACGGTTCAAACCCACCAGCCACGCCTCAGAAAGAAGGCTAGGCAATCTACTTCTGTAGTGATACCACCTTGGAAACCCAAGGAGGGGTCGCTATGAGTTGGGGCCAACTTGATGACACAAGATAATAACAACAACAATAACAACAACATGATTATGGAAGTTATGCCATTGGTATTTAAAATATTAGCCGAATCATTCATGGTGAGCAGGTTTCAGAGAAGCTTCCAGACTGAAACACACTAGGAAGAAAGACCTGGTGATCTACTTCCAAGAATTAGCCACTGAAAATCTTATAGACCTTAAGAGAACATTGTCTGCTTTGCTTTCTTTGGGCACACCATCAGGAGGGATCAGTCCCTAGAAGGAAACCTCATGTTTGATGAAGTAGAGAGCCAGCAAGGGCTAAAAAAACCCTTGGTGAGATGTACTGGCACAACAGCAGAAAAATGGACTCCAACATGCTAGCAATTGTGAGGATATTGCAAGACAAGGCAACATTTTATTTCATTGTATATAATGTCACCATGAGCCCCAGTTGACTCTCCAGCAGCTAAAAGTAACATAGATTAAGAAAACTGAGGTTCCAAATGCTAAAGTGACTTGCTCAGGATCACATAAGAAGCAAATGATTGACTTGGAACATGAAACTAGGCTGTGTCAGATTGTAAGGCTGCTTCTATTTTCATTACACCGTTCTTCCTCTGTGAAGAATTATGTATATGCCTGTGTGTTTGTGGTGTGTAACTATTTTATTATGGGGAGATGGTAAAATTGCATAAGAGAAGTAAATATAAAGACTTAGAGTGGTGTTGTCAATGCTTATTAAGTGAATAAAATTAATATAAAAGCAAATTATACATTTTTGTTGAAAAATTGTGTGCAAATGTATAGAAAATTCTCTGACGGGATGTATAACAAAACACTACAAGTGGTTACTGAGCAATCAGATGTTTCTAGGTGCCATGCAGTGGTCTCTGACTCATAACGACCCTATGCACAACAGAATGAAATACCACAGGGTTATGTGCCAGCTCCATGATCCCTGCTGTACTTGAGCCCATCACCGCAGCCACTATGTCAATCCATCTCATTGAAGGCCTTCTCCTCTTTCATTGACCCTCTACCTTACCAAGCATGACATCCTTCTCCAGATAATGGTTCCTTCTGACAACATGACCAAAGTAGGTAAGACGAAGTATGGCCATTCTCGCCTCCAGGGAGCATTCTGGCTGTACTTCCTCCAGGACAGATTTGTTAGTTCTTTTAGCAGTCCATGGTACTTTCAGTATCCTTCACTAACACCACAGCACAAAAGCATCAACTCTTCTTCAGTCTTCCTTATTCATTCATCTGAGTCCAGATCTCAGATGCATATGTTGTTGTTGTTGTTGTTGTTATGTGCCGTCGAGTTGTACCCGACTCATAGTGACCCCTCCTTGGGTTTCCAAGGCAGTATCACTACAGAAGTAGATTGCCCAACCTTCCTTCTGAGGAGTGGCT
>NW_006922235.1:1217342-1219577 GCF_000298275.1 Orycteropus afer afer
ACTCATAGCGATCCCTTCTTGGGTGTCCAAGGCAGTATCACTACAGAAGTAGATTGCCCAACCTTCCTTCTGAGGAGTGGCTGGTGGGTTTGAACTGCCAGCCTTCTGGTTAGCAGTGAAGTGGCTTAGGCACTATGCTACCAGAGATCCTATATATGAGGCAATTGAAAATATCATGGCTTGTTTCAGGCACATCTTAGTCCTCAAGGAGACATCTTTGCTCCTCAGCACTTCAAGGAGGTCCTTTGCGGCTGGTGGTTCAATTCCACCAGCCATTCCTCGGAAGGAAGGTAATCTACTTTCATAGTGATATTGCCTTGAAAACCCAAGGAGGGGTCACCATGAGTTGGGTCCAATTCAATGGCAAATAACAACAACAACATTTGTCATCTAATGTCCTGACTGCTGCTTCCATTGGTGTTGATTGTAGAATCAAGCAATGTGAAGTCTTTGACATTTCCATCTTTTCTCCATTTATTGTGATGCTGTTTATAGGTCCAGTTGTGAGGATTTTTTTTTCCTTATATTGAGATGTAATCCATACTGCAGACTGTATTTTTTCAATCTTCATCAGTAAGTGCTTCAAATCATCCTCACTTTCAGCAAGCGGAGTTGTGTCATCAGTGTATCACAAGTGTTAATGATTCTTCCTCTAATTTTGATGCCATGTTCTTCTTCATATAGTCCACCTTCTCAGATTATTTGCTCAGCATATAGATTGAATAAGTATGGTGAAAGAATACAACCTTGACACACTCCCTGTTTGATTTTAAACCATGCAGTGTCCCTTTGCTCTATTTGAACAACAGCCTCCTGATCTATGTACAAGTTCCTCAGGAATATAATTAAGTGTTCTGGAATTCCCATTCTTTTCAATGTTACCCACAATTTGTTATAAACCAATCAAATGCTTTTTCATAGTCAATAAAATACAAGTAAACATCTTTCTTGCATTCTTTGCTTTGAGCCAAGATCCATCTGACATCAGCAATGATATCCCTTGTTCCATGTCCTCTTCTGAATCCAGCCTACACCTCTGGAAGCTCTCTGTCAATATACTGCTGCAACCATTTTTTAATTATCTTCAGTAATATTTTACTTCTATGCAATATTAATGATATTGTTCAATAAGTTCCATATTTTGTGGGATCACCTTTTTTTGGGATGGGTACAAATATGGATCTCTTCCAGTCCGTTGCCTAGGTAGCTGTCTTCCAAATGTGTTGGTGTAACAGAGTGAGTGCCTCCAGTGGGGCATCTGTTTCTTTAAACATCTCAATGGGTATTTTATCAATTCTTGGAGCCTTATTCTTTGTCAATTCCTTCAGTGAAGCTTTGACTTCTTCCTTCAATACCATTGGTTCTTAATCATATGCCACCTCCTGAAATGGATGAAGATCTACCAGGTCTTTCTGGTGCAGGAACTTTGTGTATACCTTCCATCTTCTTTTGACGCTTCCTGTATCATTCAATATTTTGCCCATAGAATTTTCACCGTTGCTACTTGAGGCTTATTTTTTTCCTCAATTTGTTCAGCTTGAGAAATACTGAGCCTATTCTTCCCTTTTGGTTTTCTAACTCCAGGTCTTTGCACATTTCATTATTGTAATTTGCTTTGTCTGCTCAAACTGCTTTTTGAAAACTATTCAGCTCTTTTATCTTGTCATTTCTTCCAATTTGCTTTAGCTACTCTTTGCTCAAGGGCAAGTTTCAGAATCTCTTCTGACATACATTTTGTTCTTTTCTTCTTTCTGTATCATTTTAATGATGTTTTGCTTTCTTCATGGATGATGTTCCTGATGTCATCCCACAATTCTTGTGATTGTTGGTCATTATTGCTCATTGCATCAAATCTGTTCTTTTGATGGTTTCTAAATTCAGGAGGGATATAGTCAAGGTCATATTTTGGGTCTTGTGAACTTGTTTTAATTCTCTTCAGCTTCAACATGAACTTGCATATGAGCAGTGGATGGTCTGTTCCACAACCAGCTCCTGGCCTTGTTTTGGCTGAAGATATTGAGCTTTTCCCTCACCTCTTTCCAGAGATATAGTCAAGCTGATTCCTGTGTACTCCATCTGGTGAAGTCCAGGTGTATAGCTGCTGTTTCTGTTGTTGAAAAAAGGTATTTGCAATGAATAAGTCATCAGTCTTGCAAAATTTTATCATATGATCTCCAGCGTTATTTCTGTCACCAAGGCCAAATTTTCCAACTACCAGTGATTGTTCTTTGTTTC
>NW_006922235.1:1220947-1230077 GCF_000298275.1 Orycteropus afer afer
TATCTTCAGTAAGATCTTACTTGCGTGCGATATTAATGATATTGTTCTATAATTTCCACATTCTGTGGGATCACCTTTCTTTGGAATGGGCAAATCCCTTTGGAATGGGTATATTACTTACATTATACAAAATATATTTCATAAGATTTCTTTAATGTGTATTTTAAAATATTTACTAATATTATTTGAATCAGTATTAGTACTAAGTAATAAATCTTATTGGCTTTCTAAATTATTATTAATTTTTATTTTGAAATAATTGTAGATTCACATGCAGTTTTAAAAAGATAACACCAAAAGAGTTTGTATACCATTTATCCAGCTTCTCCCAATCTTCAACCAGGAAAGTGTCATTGATACAATCAACTGCTTTTATTCAGATGTTTTCAGTTTTACTTGTAATTGTATGTGTGCATGTGTGTGTGTTCTGTATGTGTGCAAATGCATACACTTCGTTACTTGGCACTTTTTTGACATACATAGATCTGTGTCTCCACCGCCATGTGAAAATACAGAACAGTTCCATCATCACAAGGATCCATTATACTACCATTTTATGCCACATCCACTTTCCTTCTGTCACTCCTTACCATTAATCTCTTCTCTACTTCTGTCACATTTTCATTTCAAGTTATCTCTTAGAACAATCAGCCATGAGATACCAGAGGGGCAGCACTCACATAGAGGAAAAGCTGGACAGACAGGAATGCATAGTTAAGAAGGGCACAGGGAGGGGGTAGTCACAGGGAAGAGAGGAGAAGAGAGTTTCTTATGGTCGGGGATGATAACTGGGAGTGCATGAACTGTTGAATGTAAATCAAATTTGCTTTGTAAATTTGCACCCAAAGCACAACAACAATAATAATAATAGCAAAATGTTATATAAATGGAATTAGAAAGTGTAATATAACCTTTGGGATTGCCTTTCTTCACTCAGTAGAATTTCCTGATTATGCTGCATCATAGTCATTGTACATATCAACAGTTTATTCCCTTTTTTTATTTTTGAAAATGTTTTATTATTTTTTTTCTTTTTGTAGTGCAACTATACACAAGAAAAAATTTGCCAAATCAACAGTTTTTACATGCAACAATGTGTTTCTTTTTATTGCTGAGTATTATACCGTAGTATTATGCCACAGTTTGTTTAACCCCTCACCCACTGAAGGGCAACTGAGTTGTTTGCACTTTTTTGGCTATCATAATAAAGCTGCTGTGAACATCCATGTACAAGTTTTAATTTGAGCACAAGTTTACCTTTCTCCGTTATAATTGCCCAAGTGTCTAATTAGGTCATATTGTAATTGTATATTTAGGTTTATAAGAAGCTACCAAAGAGTTTCCCATGTGGAATGAAGTTGTACCATTTTAAACTCTTACCAGCAATGCATAAGGATTCATTTAATCCACATCTTCATCAGCATTTGCTATTGTCACTATTTTATATTTCATCCAATCAAATAGGTATGTACTGATGATATACCATTGTGGTTTTTAAAAAAATTATAAGATAAGCAAATTATAATGCTCAATGCTATCAAAAGAAAGATTGACATCTTCACACAGTGCTTTTAGGCAATTCAATTCTATTTGATAATAGTAAATCCATTTAATAAAATCTATACCACTAGGAAGAAGAGAGATTTTCTTCATTCTCATTCCAGGCTCACCAAGGTGTTGTCTTTATTTTGTTTTCAGGACAACTTGCCAATAGTTAAAGACAGCTCAGGCCATGTAGATGCCAGCCTCCTAGTGTCCTGGACAGTTCTTTTTTCCAGTGCAAATGAAGAAATTGGCATTCTAGTCCACAGGTCAGCTTCCTTGGGTCAGTGCCTGTGAAGCTGTCCTAGCAATGGATCTGAGCAGGGTGCACTGGCAAGTCAGGCTTCCCAGAGCTCACAAGCATGAATGACAGACCAGGGACTTAGAAAGTTTTCCAAAATAACAATGCTCAGCTAGGAACCTTGGCAACCAGCCTCTCCCCTTAGGAATATTCAGCATCCATGCAGGCACTTAATTGGCATCTTCTACAAGAGTTTTTCAAGTTTCTATACGAATGAATCCTCTATATAAAGAACCTTGATATCCATGCATATAATACCAGAGTCCTTCAAAAAATTATTTCAAGAGGATTTTTTTTTAATGGAAACTTTTCTTCCTTGAGATTAAGATTGGCTCTGATTTGGTTCCTGAAAATATTTATGCTTTCACTGTGTATAAAATCAGTAAGTTAAGCACAGAGACTATGAGCAGAGCCAAAGTTTGTTCTTGAGAAAGAAGCATTTCATTTACTTTAAGGACTAAAAGAACAGTTAAAATAAGGCCTTAAAAAGTCTCTCTTTCTCACACACACACACACACGCACCCATACACCACATACACACACAAATAGAAGCACGTGAAATATTAGATTATTTCTATTGAATTTATAGTAGAAACCCATGGACAATTTCTTACCTTGGACGTCAAATATATTCACTCAACTTGTCAAAAGTAAGTTGAAGAAATATAACTGTGTGTCTATGAATAAAGAATTATCAGTAGCAACAAACATTATCTCATTAGTTTTTATTTCTGTGTTATAACTCAATTCTATTAATAATCCTTTGAGGTTACACGATAGATTTTTCCCAAAAATCGAAAGCAGGTTATGATCAGAGTTTAAGTATCCTATTATGGGAGCTCTGGTAGCAAAGTGCCTAAGGCACTTGACTGCTAACCAGAAGGCTGGCGGTTCAAACCCACCAGCCACTCCTTGGAAGGAAGGTTGGGCAATCCAACGACGTAGTGATACTGCCTCGGAAACCCAAGGAGGGGTCGCTATGAGTCGGGGCCGACTCCACAGCAAATAACAACAACAACAACAACAACATTACTTTTATACTTCATTTTTAAAAGCATAACAATTAACTCTAACATGTTTTGCATGCAAACAAAATTTTTCACTTTTTTAAATAAACTTCACATGCATTAATCCTTTAATCCATATAAAGCTAAGTTTTAGTTGCTAAAATCAGCCTCTCTGCTGAAGAAGAATAATTTGTTGTCACATAACTTGTTTAGGAGCTCTGGTAGCATAGTGCTTAAGGCATTTGACTGCTAATTAGAAGGCTGGCAGTTCAAACCCACCAACCACTCCTTGGAAGGAAGGTTGGTCAATCTATTTCCACAGTGATACCACTTTGGAAATCCAAGGAGGGGTCGCTGTGAGTCAGATCCAACTCGATGGCAGTGAGTTTGGTTTATAACTTGTTTAAAGTTACACTGTTAGAACAGATGGAGCCAGTCAGAATCCAAATCCAGTCAGTGGATACAATATCTACTCCTAACTACTGGTTTCACTGCCTCATTCTGCCCAGTGTCTTTCTACATACAGAGGATGTATTCAGTGATTGTTAATAAATATAAAACAAAAAACAGACAAACAAACAAAAATCAGTTACCACAGAGCCAATTCTGACTCTTGAGGACTCCATGTGTGTCAGCAGAACTATGCTCCATAGGGATTTCAATGACTGATTTTTTGAAAGTAGATTTCAGGACTTGTCTTCAGAGGTAATTCTAGGTGGATGCAAACCACCAACCTTTTACTTAGTAGCTGAGTATTTAAACATTTGCAGTACCCAAGGACTCAATAAATTTTGTTATTTTGTTGTTAGGTGCCATCAGGCCAGTTCTGACTCATAGTGACAACAGAAGGAAATACTGCCTCATCCTGTGCCATCCTCACAATCCTTGCTATACTTCAGTCCATTGCTGTAGCCACTGTGTCAATCCATCTCACTGAAGGTCTTCCCCTTTTTTGCTGATCCTCTACTTTACCAAACAGGATATCCTTCTCCAACAATTGGTCCCTCCTGATAACATGACCAAAGTATGTGAGATGAAGTCTGGCCATTCTCTCTTCTAAGGAGCATTCTGGCTGTACTTCTTTCAGGGAAGATTTGTTTGTTCTGGCAGTCCATGGTACTTTCATTATTATTCACCAATACAATTCAAATGAATCAGTTCTTCTATGGTCTTCCTTATTCATTATCCAGCTCTCACATGAATATGAGAGTAAAAAAATGCCATGACTTGAGTCACACACACCTTAGTCTTCAAAGTGACATCTTTGCTCTTTAACACCTTAAAGAGGTCATTTGCAGCCAATGCGATATGTTGTTTGATATTGTGAGTGCTGCTTCCTTGGGTGTTGACTGTGGATTCAAATGAAATGAAATCCTTTATAACTTCAATCTTTTCTCCATTTTTCATTATGTTAGTTATTTGACCAGTTGTGAGGACTTTTGTTTTCTTTATGTTGAGATGTAATGCATACTAAGAACTATAGTCTAAATTCTTCATCTTAAGTTTTTCAAGTCTTTTCCTTTTTCAGCAAGCAAGGTTTTGTCATCTGCATATCACATGTTGTTGAGTCTTCCTCCAATATAGATGATGCATTCTTCTTCATATAGTCCAGTCTCTCAGATTATTTGCTCAGCATAAGATTGAATAAGCATGGTAAAAGGATACAAATCCGATGCATACATTTCCTGATTTTAAACCATGCAAATCCCCTTGTTCTCTTTGAACAACTTCCTCTTGGTACAAGTTCCTCATGAGCATAATTAAGTGTTTTGGAATTCCCATTCTTCACAGTTTTACCCAAAATTTGTTATAATGCACACACTAAAATGCCTTTACATAGTCAATAAAACAAACAAATCTGTCCTGAAATAAGTGCAACTGGAATGCTCCTTGGAAGCAAGAACAGCCAGATTTTGTCTCACTTACTTTGGTCATGTTGTCAGAAGGCACCAGTCCCTGAAAAAGAATATCATGTTTGGTAAAGTGGAGGGTCAGAGAAAAAAAGGAAGACCTTCAATGAGAAAGACTGGCATAGTGTCTGCAACAATGGGCTCAAGCACAGAAGGATCATGAAGATGTTATAAGACTGGGTGGTGTTTTGTTCTGTTGTGCATACAGTCACTATGAGTCTAAATCTACTCAACAGCCCCTAACAAAAACAACAGCCAATAAAACACAAATCAACATTTTTCTGGTATTCTTTGTTTTCAGTCAAGATCCTTTTGACATCAATGATATCTCTTGTTCCACATTTCCTTCTGAATCTGGCTTGAATTTCTGAGAGTCCCTGTTGATGGGCTACACATTCCCTATCGATGCACTGCAATAAATATAAGAAACAGTATTTCTCCAAGTTCTAAACATTTTTCTTATGTCAGGGGAGTGAAATGTACCTTCAAATGAAGTTTAGAAGCCTAGGCTGACAAAAATGCAGGGTAATAGACAGAACAATCTCCTGGAAATCAGGTCCAATGCCTCGCCCTTACAATTGTTAAGATTACACCTAAAGAGTGCCCTGCTGAGGGAGAAAGTGAGGAATGAAATCCAGATCTATTACACTGTGTCAGAAAGAGGAAGGATGACCTTTTCTAATATATTTGTCTAGAGGAAAGTAAAAATCTACTCAACAGCCCCTAACAACAACAGACAGTAAAACACAAGTCAACATCCTTCTGGTACTTTTTGCTATCAGCCAAAATCCATCTGACATCAGCAGTGATATCCCTTATATTAGTCTAGACATGCTGTGACAGGTTTGGAGCAGTTGAGGGAATCGAGGAAGTGTGCAGAGCAGTTTGGAACAGCTAAGGGAGATGAAATTGTCTGACAGTTTGTCGTACTGTAGTGATTTCTAAGACAGACTCAGGAGAAGGAGAGGCTATCCACTTTTCAAAGAATTGGCCAGTAAAAAGCTTATGAATAGATAGAGGGCATGGAGAAGCTCAATATCTTCAGCCAAAACAAGACCAGGAGCTGATTGTGGAACAGACCATCAACTGCTCATATGCAAGTTCAAGTTGAAGCTGAAGACAATTAAAACAACTCCATGAAAGTCAAAATATGACCTTGATTTTATCACTCCTGAATTTAGAGACCCTCTTAAGAATAGATTTGATGCATTGAACACCAAAGACTGAAAACCAGAAGAATTATGGGATGACATCAAGAAGAAAGCAAGATGTTATTAATAAGACAGGAAAGGAAGAGAAGATCAAAGTGGATGTCACAGGAGACTCTGAAACTTACCCTGGAATGGAGAGTAGCTAAAGCAAATGGGAGAATCGACAGAATAAAACAGGTAAACAGAAGATTTCAAAGAGCAGCTCAAGAAGACAAAGTCAATTATTATAATGAAATATGCCAAGAGTTAGAGTTTGAAAACCAATAGGGAAGAAAATGCTCAGCATTTCTCAAGCTGAAAGAACTGAGGAAAAGATTTAAGCCTCGGATTCCAATACTGAAATTTTCCATGGCAATATGTTGAATGATACAGGAAACATCAAAAGAAGATGGATGGAATACACAGAGTCATTGTACCAAAACTAATTGGTTGATATTCATCCATTTCAGGAGGTGGCATATGATAAAAAAAAACAATGGTATTGAAGGAAGAAACCAAAGCTGCACTGAAGGAATTGGCAAAATACAAGGCTCCAGGAATGAATGGAATGCCCATTGAGATGTTTCAACAAATGGATGCTGTGCTGGAGGCTATGCCAAAAAATTTGGAAGACAGCTACCTGGCCAACTGATGAGAAGAGATCTATATTTGTACCCATTCCTAAGAAAGATGATCCCACAAAATTTGGAAATTAATCAAACAATATCATTAATATTACATGCAACTAAAATCTTATTGAAGATAATTAAAAAATGGTTGTGGCAGAATGCAAGTTGGATTCAGAAGAGGACGTGGAATGAAGGATATCATTACTGATGTCAGATGGATCTTGGCTGAAAGCAAAGAATACCACAAAGATGTTTAGTTGTGTTTTACTGACTATGTCAAAGCATTTGATTGTGTGGATCATAACAAATTATGGATAACATTGAGAAGAATGGGAATTCCAGAACATTTAATTGTACTCATGAGGAACCTGTACATAGATCAGGAGACTGCCACTCAAACAGAACAAGGGGATACTTCATGGTTTAAAATCAGGAAGAGAGTACATCAGAGTTATATCCTTTCACAATACTTATTCAATTTGTATAGTGAGCAAATAATCTGAGAAGCTGGACTATATGAAGAAGAACATGGAATCAAGATTAGAGGAAGACTCATTAGCAACCTGTGAAACACAACTTTGCTTGCTTAAAGTGAGGATAACTTGAAGCACTTACTGATGAAGATTGAAACTATAGTCTGCTGTATGGATTACACTTCAATATAAAGAAAACAAAAGTCCTCACAACTGGACCAATAAGCAGCATCACAATAAATGAAGATAAGATTGAAGTTCTCAAAAACTTCATATTACTTGATTCTACAATCAACACCAGTGGAAGCAGCAATCAAGATATCAGAAGACGTATTGAATTGGGAAAATCTGCTGCAAAAGACCTCTTTCACGTGCTAAAGAGCAAAGGTATCTTCTTGAAGACAAAGGTGCACCTAACCCAAGCCATGGTATTTTCAATCACCTCATATGCATGGGACAGCTGGACAAAGAAGGAAGATCAAAGAAGAGTTGATGCTTTTGATTTGCGGTGTTGGTGAAAAATACTGAAAGTACCATGGACTGCTAAAAGAACTAACATATCTGTCCTGGAAGAAGTGCAGCCAGAATGCTCCTTGGAAGCAAGAATGGCCAGGCTTCATCTCACCTACTTTGGTCATGTTGTCAGAAGGGACCCTTCTCTGGAGAATGATATCATGCTTGGTAATGTAGAGGGTCAAAAATAAAGGGAAGGCCCTTAACAAGGTAGATTGACACAGTGGCTGCAATAATGGCCTTAGGTATAGCAAGAATAGTGGAGCTAGTATAGGACCGGGCAGTGTTTTGTTCTTTTATACATAAGTTTGCTACAAGTCAGAGAGGACTGGACAGAACCTAACAACAACAAAAACAGAGGAAAGTGCCTTTTACATTGATCATATTAAGAAGCCTATAAAATTCACTGAAAACTCCAACTGTACATGTACTACCAAGGGATTCCCATTCTACATGGATTAATGTCAAAAACTCATTAAGTGATCATGGATAAGACTTACTTGTTTCTTGACTTTACCTCTCTCCCCCTCCCATTTTGAAACCTAAGACTATGATTCCAGATACTATATTTGGTATTATAGAAATGAACTTTTTTAAGAAAAGTTTAACTTTTGTCTACTATAATACTTAAGGTAGATTACGAATCAACAAACAAATGAAAACCAGGGAATGGAGAGAACAGTAATTAAAAATCACCAATAAATTGCAGTCTGATCCATGAAGGGGAAAAGCCTAAGATTTCAGAGCATTAGTTTTCCTTTCATTTTTCAGAAACAAATTATTCCTCAATGAAAGGCTTAGAAAACGGAAAAGAACAAAAATCTTGTCTTAAGAAGTTTAATTTGTGACTTGAGGGTATAGTAATAAATCTCTCATAAAAGGATTTTGTATTGTCATTGTTTAAAGTCCCTCAAATTAAATATGTCATCTCTAATGATAAGCCAAGTAATTGTGAATTGATTTGAATTGAAAATTGGAAGGAAATTTAGGGGAATCATTATGTTGTCAAGAATTCTTTGCATTCTTGATAATTCAGAAGCTTATTATTCTATAACAAGATTTTTCAAGACCCTTAATGAGATGTATTGACACAGTGGCTGCAAAATGGTCTCGAACATGGCAATGATTGTGAAGATGGCACAGGACCAGGAAATGTTTCATTCTGTTGTACACGGAGTTGCTATGAGTCAGAAATAACTCCTAACAACAACAAAGATTTTCTGAATTCAGTGTTTTAAATATTTTTGTGACCCTTCTTCTTTGCCTACATCATTAGTGTATTCTCTGAAAGATGGAATGAAAAAGACACTACTGTGAGTTGGTAGGCAATGAGGATAATGTTACTGATCTCTGTGAGATGTAGACATATTCCATTATTCTAGCTGATATGATCAGCCCAGGATCCAGGTATTTGTGAATTGACTTGGTATAATCATTTACAGAAAAATATTACTGCATTATAAATGCATAACACTGTTATGTTCCACTTTTAATATCTACATAAAATTTCAATAATAATTAAATATACATATACACACAGATATATGTATATGTATCTATTATAA
>NW_006922235.1:1230177-1236138 GCF_000298275.1 Orycteropus afer afer
ATATATATATATATATATATATATATATAAATGTATTAGCAAATAAAATCTCTACTTCTGATTTCTTCTTCCCTATCTCCTTTTCCCTTAGGCCACAATCTCTGTAAAATGCATAATGTACTGGGTTAAATAGTATCCCCTCAAAATTCATGTCCATTCAGAACCTCTTAATCTGATCTTATTTGGAAACAGCATCTTTGCAGATACTAAAAAAATAAATTAAAAAAAAAAAACTTGTTGTCATAGAGCTAATTCTCACTCATCATGACCCCATTGGGTTTGCCAGGCAGTAAATCTTTGTGGAAGATTTGCTCCATCTTCCTTCTGCAGAGTAGCTGTGGTAGCATAGTGCCTAACGCATTTGACTGCTAACCAGAAGGCTAGCCGTTCAAACCCACCAGTCACTCCTTGAAGGAAGGTTGAGCAATCTACTTCCATAGTGATACTGCCTTGGAAACCCAAGATGGGGTCACTGTGAGTTGAGTCCGACTGGACGGCAGTGAGTGAGAGTGAGTCCTTCTGCAGAGCAGCTGGTGAGTTTGAACCATGAACTTTCTGGTTAGCAGTCAAATGTCTTTACTCATTGCCACCAGTTAAAATGAGATCATACTAGATTAGGGTGGGGCCTAAATCCAATGACTAGTATATCCTAGAAAGGAGAGATTTGAAGACACTGAAGAGACACAAGGAAGAAGGCTATGTGAAGACAGAGCCAGAGATTGATTTGAGTTATTCAATAAATATGAAAGAACACCAAGAATTGCCAGCAACCACCAGAAGCTAGAAGAAGCAAGGAAGGATTTTTCCCTAGACCTTTTGGAGGGGTGTTAGCTCTGGTGATATTTGTTGTCAAAGGTCTACCTTCCTAACCTGTAAAAGAATGAATTTCTGTTTTTGTTTTTAAGACACAGAGTTTGTTTTATGGGAAACTTATATGAGATAGTATTTAGCAATTCTCCCCTTAGCACAAGAATCTTTGGGAATATGAAAATGCCATTTTGGAAAAGTTAAGATATCAGAACTCAATTCAGAATTTCACATCCAGAATCTTGAGAAAGACAATTCACCCCTTTTTTTTTTCTGGTTTTTATACTTGCAAGAGAAATAATGCCCTTCAAGGGCATTGTGTTTTAGTCTTCTTCTCCCACTTAGCAATCAGTATCTCCTTTTATTATTTGGCAGCAATCGACATAAAACTTTGAGTTCTCCCTCTCTAAGCTTTCTCTAATGTCAAATTCTAGACCAGAGCACTTTTATTTAGTTCATTAAATTAATCATTTAGAACTCTGGAGACTAGAGTGGTAGGGAGCTTAGAGATCCTCTAGTTCAATCTCTCATTTCACATACAGAGACCAAGCCCAGCAATGGTTATGTTGACTGGTTTGATTTAATAGTACAGCTCAGTCTAGATGTGACTGTTAGATCCTACAAGTTCTGAAGCCTGGTTGCACATTTATATACCTAAGAAAACATTGAAAAAGTACCAATTTCAGAACACACACTCATAAATTCAGATTTAATAGTTGTCAGATGGAGCATAGGCAATACTGTTGCTTTTGTTATTGTTATTTGTTATTGTTTTGTTTTATTTTTATCTTTAGAAAAGAAATATTTTTAATGTAAAACCAAGATTGAGAAACATTATTTAAAAAAAAAAAAAAATCTTTATATGCATCCAGTAGCGCCCATGTACATAGACTACAATCCATCATGTTTTGTGTGAGGGAACTGAGATTTGGATAGTGTAAGTATTTTCTCTCATGTGAAACAGAAAGGCTATTTAATATGTACTTGATACCTATTATTGTACAGTTCTTCAATTGATTATCTAACTTGACTTTTAAAACAAACATGAAGATAATTATTCTTATCACCATTTTTCTCATGATAAAATTGGGTCTCAGAGAACTTAAGTAAATTGTGCAATGTTTTTTATGTGATTAAGACAGGATTTGGACCTAGACCCCCAAGGATACTAAAATGCTCATCCCTTGGACAAAAACATTTTTCTATGACAGACTATTTCACTCTTCTTAGCACATAATTTTGTATGTAGTGATTGCTTAACTTGACTCTTTTAAGCTTTTAAGCTCTAAAAGGCTGTGCTTAAGTTTGAAATATAACTCTTCTATCCTCAGCACCATGTAAACTGCACTGCACACAGTATATGCTCAATAAATACATGTATGTGGAAGGAAGGAAGATGGAGGGGAGAATGGAAGCCAGACTATAAATTAATTTGAATTATGTTCAATCTTTCTATCATATTTTATTTTTAAAATATTAGTGAGGTCATGAAAACCTAGAAATCCACTGTAATATTCAAAGACGTACTAATGACTAATTCAGCTTTTTATTTTAAAATACAATTTATCATTTGTGATAATTAAGTCATTAAAATTTAGTTGTTGTTGTTAGGTGTCAATGAATTGGCTCTGAAGCATAGAGACCCTGTGTACAACAGAGTGAAATGCTGCCTGGTCCTGTGCCAGCCTCACAATCCTTGCTATTCCTGAGCCCATCTTTGCAGCCACTATGTCAACCCATCTCACTGAGAGCCATCCCTTTCTTCCTGATCCTCCACTTTACCAAGAATGATATCCTTCCCCAGGAAATTGTTCATTCAGAAGACATGACCAAAGTAGGTCAAGCAGTCTACTACTCATCTGTCAGTTTGTCATACTGTGGTGGCTTGTGTGTTGCTGTGAGGCTGCAAGCTATGCCACTGGTATTTCAAATACAAGCAGGGTCACCCATGATTGACAGGTTTCAGCAGAGCTTCCAGACTAAGACAGAGTCAGATGAAGGAAGGGGCCATCCACTTCTCAAAGAATTGGCCAGTGAAAACCTTATGAATAGCAGTGAAATAATGTCTGATACATTACTGGAAAACTTTATGAATAGCCCTGAATCATTGTCCAATATAGTGCTGCAAGATGAGCCCCTCAGGTCGGAAGGCACTCAAAATATGACTGGGAAAGAGCTGCCTCCTCAGAGTAGAGCTAACCTTAATAATGTGAGTGGAATAAAGCTTTTGGTGCCTCCATTTCCTGATGTGCTATGACTGAAAATGAGAAGAAACAGCTGCAAATATACATTAATAATTGGAACATGAAATGTACAAAGTATGAATCTAAAAAAATTGGAAGTTGTCTAAAATGAAATGGAACACATAAAGATCAATATATCCTAGGCATTAGGGAACTGAAATGGAGTGGATTGGGCCATTTTGAATCAGACAACCATATGATCTACTATGCTAGGAATAACAAATTAAAGAGGAATGTCATGATTTTCATCATCACAAAAAATGTTTCAAGATCTATTCTGAAGTAAAATACTGTCAGTGATAGGATAATATCCATAAATCTACAAGGAAGACCAGTTAATACTACTATTATTCAAATTTACAAACCAACCACTAAAGCCAAAGACGAGGATACTGAAGATAGTTACCAACTGCTACAGTCTGAAATTGGCCAAACATGAAATCAAGATGTGTTAATTATCACTGGTGACTGGAATGCAAAAGTTGGAAACAAAAAACAATCACTTGTAGTTAGAAAATTTTGTCTTGGTGACAAAAATAACACTGGAGATCACAAGATAGAATTTTACAAGACCAATGAATTATTCATTGAAAATACCTTTTTTTCAACAACATAAACAGTGGCTGTACACATGGACTTTGCCAGATGGAGTGCACAGGAATCTGATCAACTACATATGTGGAAAAAGGTGTTAGAGAGAGTCAATATCTTCAGCCAAAACAAGGGCAGGAGCTGGCTGTGGAACAGACCATCAACTGCTCATATGCAAGTTCAAGATGAAGCTGAAGACAATTAAAACAAGTCCACAAGGACCAAAATATGGCCTTGATTATATCCCTCCTGGATTTAGAGACCATTTAAAGAATAGATTTGATGTATTGAACATCAGTGACTGAAAACCAGAACAATTGTGGGATGACATCAAGAATATCATCCATGAAGAAAACAAAATCATTAGAAAGGGAAGAAAGGAAGAAAAGACCAAAATGGATGTCAGAAGAGACTCTGAAACTTTCTCTTGAGTGGAAAGTAACCAAAGCAAATGGAAGAAATGACAAGATAAAAGAGATGAAAAGAAGATTTCAAAGAGCAGTTTGAGAAGACAAAGTCAGTTATTATAATGAAATGAGCAAAGATCTAGGGTTAGAAAACCAAAAGGGAAGAACACACTCAGCCTTTCTCAAATTGAAAGAACTGAGAAAAGACTCAAGCCTTGAGTTGCAATATTGAAAGGTTCTATGGGCAAAGTATTGAATGATGCAGGAAATATCAAAAGAAAATGGAAGGGATACAAGATCAACATTCAAAAATCAGTTGGATTCCTCTATACCAGTAAGGAGATTGCTGAAAAAGAAATAAGGAAATCAATACCGTTTACAATAGCTACCAAAAAAAAAAAAAAAAAAAAAAACCTGGGAAAAAAACCTAACAGGGACACAAAAAACCTGTACAAAGAAAACTATAAAAGACTACTTCAAGAAACCACAAGAGATTCACATAAATGGAAGAACATACCATGCTCGTGGATAGGAAGATTGAACATTGTGAAAATGTGAGTTCTACCCAAAGCAATCTATACATTCAATGCAATCCCCATCCAGATCCTATCAACGTTCTTTGAGGATATGGAAAAAACAATCACTAATTTATATGGAAAGGAAAGAGATCTAGGATAAGCAAAGCACTATTGAAGAAGAGGAACAAAGTAGGAGGTCTCACACTGCCTGATCTCAAAACCTACTATACAGCCACAGTAGTCAAAACTGCCTGGTATTGGTATAATGGCAGATACATAGACAAATGGAATAGAATTGAGAACCCAGAAATAGATCCATCAAACTATGGTCAGTTGATCTTTGACAAAAGTCTGAAATCTATTAAATGGGGAAGAGAATGTTTCTTTAATAAATGGTGCTGGCAAAACTGGATACACATTTGAAGAAAAATGAAACAAGATCTGTCCTCACACCATACACAAAAACTAACTCCGAATGGATCAAAGACTTAAATGGGAAACCTCAAACTATAAAGTTCCTTAAGGAAAAACTAGGGTCAAATTTAGGGGCCTGCTAAACAGGCAAGGATGCCATATCTTCTGACCTCCTCTAACCCTACAAGTGGAAGACTGAATCACTATCAATAGCCCAAGACCTGAGAGAGTTCCGGCAAGATGGCAGACTAGGCAGAAAGACTTCACAGACCCTCTTCAACAAAGAAAAGGGAAAACAATTAACACAGACACAGAAGATTATCTTGGACCCCTGAGTCTTGAAGGGAAGGATATAGAAATGGACTAAACCCCAACTACCAGAATTTGCATGAAAATACCAAAAAAGGAGACATACGAGCTGTGGTCTGGCAGTGATCTTGAGCGATCCTGACAGCACAGACAGATTAGAGATTCCCGAGTGGTGGTAGGACCTAAGAATTAACCTAAAAATCAGCCCTGCTATCCAAGGACTACATAGAGGAGTGCTCAGGTGGCTGGGGAATAAATAGAGAAGATGAAGAGAAAGGTGGGCTGTGCTGTGAACTTTTGACGGTCCAGAGGGCACCACTGTTTTGAAACTTTAAAAGCAGCTTGACTATTTTGGATATTTAAAGAGACACCACTCTCGCAGATTCCTGGGACTTAAGAACACATTCTGCTTTCCAGCAACCCCAAGGACACTCTAGACCTGCAAGACTGAAAAGGTACCACATTCCACTTGTTACTCTTATACCCCACACATGCTTGGTGAATGGAGATGTAGCCATCCCCCACTCCCACCTACCTTCTGGGCCCACAGGAACTCCATCACATTCTGTGTGCTCAGACGGGGCCTGGGTGCTCTACGTTGTCCTCCACCAATTTTTTTCTCGTTTTTAATTATTTTCTTTTTTGCTTTCTTTTTTTCTGGTGATTAGTTTG
>NW_006922235.1:1240443-1254417 GCF_000298275.1 Orycteropus afer afer
TGCCATCTAGATGCAACGATGGGTCTCTCCTCGTCCAGAGCAAAGAAGAATGAAGAAAACCAAAATTCATGGAAACAATTAATCCTAGCGACTGGTACACCATCCAATCTTCAGCCTATATGACTATGAGACCAGAAGAACTAGATGTTGCTTGGCTACCACTGTCATCCACTTGGAAGATCTATGTAGGAGATCCTTGATAGAGAGGGAGAACAATGTGGAAGAAAACTCAAAATCATTTGGAGAAAAAAAGAGGGGGAGGGGACCAGGTACGCTGGTCCAATAGAGCCTGGTGGAACCACTGAGACTATGGCCCCTAGCTGTCCTCCAGATCTGGAATTGAACCCACACTTATGGTTTCTAGCCAAACAAAATACAGGCATGTGAGTTGAACATTTACCTGAGGTAGATACACTCTTTGGACAGAACAATCATGGGAGAAAGAAGGGCTGCTTATGCATAGGGAGACAGCTCAGGGGGCAGGAGTGCATGGAGGGATGGACATAGGGAAGAGGTAAGTATGGGGAGGAAATGGGGGGGAGTTCTTGCCTTGTGGTAAACTGTGGTCAATGTCATGAGACAAAGTATATGTGAACTGCTGTATGGAAAGTGAATTAGCTCTGTAAACCTTCACCCAAATCACAATTAAAAAAATAAATAAATAAATAGCCCAAGGCCTACTCCTACAAGGCCAGACATGCTGCCTCCCTCCAGCCTTTTCACCAATCTTTCCTCCCAAAGCATCCACCACCTCTCTCTTAGGTTCAATAATTTGCTGCAGTGGCCACACACAACTCACAGATTATGGGGTTTATTAGGGAAGCACCAGGCTACAATTCAAGTTCAGGAACAATGCTCAGTCTCTCTCCCAGCCCTCTGTCTCTCAGTCAACAGTCTCTCATAGTTTCTCTCCCAGCAGTGCGTGTCCCTCGGTGTCTCACTCATCAATGCATGTCTCTTGCGTCTCTTTCCCAGCAATGCGTGTCTCTTTCAGCAGCGTGTCTTTCTCAGCCAGCAGTCAGAGAGAGAGAGACTTCTGCCTCTATGAGGCCTCCTTTTGAGCCTGGCAGAGTGGCCAAACTATGCAATCATAACGTCAGAATTCTAAGCACCTGAGAGAGAGCAGGAACCTCCCAGAACATTGTTTTGTGCCACTCCCAACAGAAATACCCCAGGTGGACAACTTTAGCAATAAGGAGCTCCTCAGTTGCTCATGGCAAATTCCACCTCAGAGTTTACAAAGACTTATGGGTAGAAAAGCCACACTAAGTAATTTACTACACTTCAAGGCCCTAATATATGGCATAAATTGACTATCAGGCATAACCTAAAATGCACAAACAGTAAATGAGAAACTAGATGAATGGGACCTTCTCAAAATTAAATTTTTATGTGCTTCCAAAGACTTCTCCAAAATAGTCAAAAGAGAATTTACAGATTGAGAAAAATATTTTGCAATGATATCTGACAAGGGACTTATCTCTAAAATTTATAGAAAACTCCAACACCTCAACAGCAAAAAGATGCACAATCCAATTAAAAAATGATCAGAAGACATGAATACACACTTCACCAAAAAGGACATTCAGGTGGCCAACAAATGTGAAGAAATGTTCACATTCATTAGCTATTAAAGAGATTAAAATCAAAACAACAATGAGATATAATCTTGCTCCAGCACTAATAGCAAGTTCAACAAGACAGAAAATAACAAATGCTGGTGAGGATGTGGAGAGATTGGGATGGATTCTCATATACTGCTGGTGAAACCGTAAAATGGTACAACCATTATGAAAAGCATTATGACGATTCCTTAAAAAGTTGGAGTGAGAAATACCATTTGACCCAGCCATTCCATTACTAGGTATATGTCCCAAAGAAGTGAGAGGCAGGATAAGAACAGACGTGTACACCCATGTTCATCACAGCACTACTTACAAAAGCCAAAATATGAAAACAAACTAGGTGTCCATCAACTGAGGAAAGGATAACCAAACTATGGTACATACACACCATGGAATACTACACAACCTTAAAGAATACTGTAGAATCTGCAAAACACTACATGACATGGGTGAACTTGGAGGACATTATAATGAGTGAAATAAACCAATCACACAAGATCGAATATTGTAATAGTCTATTATTGTAAAAAATTAAGAAAACATTTATATGTGGAAGGAAATTTTCTTTGTTGGTTACCAGGGGTGGAAGGGGAAGGTAGGGAACACTGTTAGATAGGTAGAGACAAGTATTGATTTGTATGAAGAGAAGGGCAATGTACCAAATGGAAGTGATCAACATGGTGGCATTGAGGAAGAGGAAGACATAGAAAGGAACATGGGAGGTGCAGACAACAAAGATGAACCCTTTTGTACATACAGTACTGCATTGTCAGTGAAGGCAAATATGAGTATATGGGTGGATAGATGGGTGGACAGATGGGTGGACAAACTGAACTATTAGGTATGTCTATGCAGGGTGAAGTGTTCCCAAGACCGTATACAGGATTGGCAGACAGTGTTTCTACAAGTGTATTGTTATGTTCTGTAAGAATTCCCAGGTATATATTAGAGCCAACAAAGGTCAGGGATGTAGTCATTTCTTGGTCACAGCCAGCTACCCAGAGGGAGTGAGTAGTTGGACCTGTGGGCTCTGGACCACAGTCACAGGGGACATCAAGCTCTATTGGCATAACATACTACACATTGTTCCACCTCCTACTTTCGGGAGTAACAACTAGGATCTTAAAAGCTTTCAACAGCCATCTAGATGCAATGATGGTTCTCTCCTTGTCCAGAGAAAAGAAGAATGAAGAAAACCAAAGATTCATGGAAACAATTAGTCCAAACAACTTATACACCATGCAGTCCTCAGCCTATACAACTATGAGACCAGAAGAATTTGATGGTGCCCGGCTATCACTGTCAACCACTCAGAGGAAGTAGGAGCTCCTGGACATTGTGGAAGAACAATGTGGAACAAAACTCAAAATAATTTGGAAAAAATAAAAAAGGGACCAGGTTTGCTGGTCTGATACAGCCTGGTGGAACCACTGAGACTATGCTGCCTTTCAGGTCTGGAATTGAACCAACACCTGTGGCTTTCAACCAAACAAAAGACAGGCATATGAGGTGAACATTTACAATAGGTAGATACACTCCTTGCAGAGAACAATCATGGGAAAATAGAAGGGCTGTTTATGCACAGGGAGACAGCACAGGAGGTAGGAGTACATGGAGGGATGGACACAGGGAAAAGGTAACTATTGGGAAGAAGTATGAGGGGAGCTGTTGTATTGTCATAAATTATAGTCAATGTCATGAGACAAAGTATATGTGAACTGCTGTATAGAAAGTTAATTTGCTCTGTAAACTTTCATCCAAATCACAATTAAAAAAAAAAAAAGAAAAGAAAATGAAAGGAATACACAGAGTCACTGTACCAAAAAGAATTAAAAGTTAGAGCATCTATTATATTCAGCACTAACAAAAGGAAGTAATACTAGATTTTTAGTATTGATAAGAACTTTAAAATAATCTTTTCAACCCTGTTATAGATCTAAAATATAGGCTTAATGAGAGAAAATGGCTGGAGCTATGTCTCCTAACTCAGCTTTGTGGCTTTTCCTCCTGTATCATGTTGTCTCGCAGTGCATCAGAGGTGATGTGTAAAGAAATCCACTTTTACAAGCATATACCTTCTGGCCTTTACATCATCCCACTATGCAAAGAATTGTACTCAAATAAAACCAGGATTCTTAACATAAAGAAATTCTCTTTTTATCACTGACAGATCATAATAAAACACCAAAATGGTATTGGTACCAGCACCAAGTTTGCTCAAATACTAACTGCTCTGAAGCAAGACAAATTTCTGTGTTACTCAGTTTCCTAGCCAGAATATGATAATACTTGACTGTCATGCTCCTAAATGTTTTCTTAAAATATCACTGAAAAGTAAATGAGACACTGGTTGTGAACGATTTATAAATAGCAGGACATTTTATACGTTTCCAAACTATTGTTTCCAAGGCTTCCGATGATCAGAATACACTCCCCCAATTTCTAAACAGTCTCACCTCACATAGCTGCTTCCTGATTGTAGTATTCATCCTCTGGAATCATCTAGAACTATGTCCTTTCTTCTTATTTTTTCTCATCTTCATCAATAAAAATGTCTCTGGTACTGTTCAGCTAAATGTCATGTCAAGCTGATTCAGTCCCATTGTTTTTCTAATTTAGAGCAAAAATAAATGTTAGTTCAGTTTGGCAGACAAATGCTCTGTTGACTATTAAAGAAACCATTCTCTCAAGGCAAAGAACTGACAGATTTTAAAATTTACAAAAGGAGTTGCTGCACAGACTACCTGATTTTGACATGTGGATTGTCAAATTGACTCCTTGAAAGAAATATGATAATGGAATTCACCTTGTGAACAATGACAGATTGAAGCCTTATTTTTGGGTCAAAATATCCCCAAATTTTTGCCAGGTGACAAACCTATTTTGACCAGTTAGCTTTTTAGTGTTTCCCAGTAGTTGGTCATAAATGCCCTCTATTTATTGATAAACAGCTATAATTTAAAAAACATTGGGATTCATTTTCTAGCCTTTTTATTAGCTTCTCTGAAATTGATTAATGCTTCATAAATTCTGCTTGAAGGGGGAAAAGATAGTGAGTACTTTTTTTTTTGCTTTAATGTCATAACTTCACTAATTTATATCACAGTGCCATCTATTGGGCTAAATGACAGTAGGAGTAAAATTCAAAACCCTTCACTCTGTTGGCCTCAAGAGAATCACCAAATTCTTTTATCAGTAGGAATGATAATCGTTTTAAAGGAATATTCAATTTCTGCACAGCATAAAGCTCTGTAAAGGATATGGAGGCATAGATAGTACAAAAAAAAATTATAGCTATACTTAGTCTAAGTTACTATTCTGATATCATATTAAGATATTACTTTATCAAAGAAAGCATTATAGTACATTTTCTGATTTTGGATTAAATCTTCTTATACTCTCCTGAGAAATGTGTAGTGTGGGCAATAGAAACAAATGAACTGTGTGATAAGCTCGACTCCAAATACTCCTCATAGACCAAGGGGATGCTTGCCTTGTGCTTCCTTTGCAAACTCCAAAGACTTCCATTACAAGATGAGGTCTCTTTTCCACTCTATCATTGTATAGATGAGAAAATGCACACACAAAAAATAACAACAGCAGCTTGTTGCTCTCATCTGCTGATTTTATGTGTTGATATAGGAGGCATTGATACTGGTAAAGTCTATGTCTTTTCAGATCTACATTCAGGATCTGTATGCAGCTCAGTAGAGCATTAAGTTCCATAGACGGTGGAAGCATCTTATAGAAACATGGTTTTCAGAGCTCTCTGCCTCATTAGCATATTTTCTTTCTGAATTTGGATATGGGCTAGGCTGGTGTTTAGAAACACTAATGATGCTCATTAAAGTACTTTACCTCCTCCAACTCTTGAGCTTTTTTAAAAAAAAAAAAAAATGTTATTTTTGAGGGAGAGGTCCCTGAGATAAAACAAAAAGAGATCTTATAAAAAAATATTTAATGGTTTAAGAATAGTGTTTTTATTAATTTGCACCTAACTATTCTAACTATTCTTAAGACTCACCCCTTGGACCAGTCATTATTTAAAAAGATTTCTTCCTTGTACTGCCAAAGCAGGAATAGTTTAGTCATGAAGATTTTTAAAAAGTAACTGAACATTTTCTGGGACTACCAAATTTTTATATTATGTTCATAATACCCATGGATAAAATTTCTGTGTTATTATTTTCAGATTCATTGTGTTTTATTCAATAAATAGTAAAAAAAAATACTTTATCAAATCATACCACAAAACATTTATTCCAATTACAGTCAGTGCTTATCTTATTTCCTCTTAAATTTGATTATTCCTTTCTAGCTCCCCAAAAAAATATAATATGATACTTGTCAGATGATTCATGTTTATCTTCATGGCTCCTTTGATTAAAAAAGTTGTTGTAACATTTTATTCTATTAAGGGATAGATTTATAGTTTAGTTTCATATTCATCTATCAAATACTGTAATGAATCAATGTCATTTTGAGTAACTGTGTGCAAATAATAATAATAATAATAATAATAATGAACAAAAATTATTTTGTAGAACTTTAACTCATTCCAGAAGAAATTTATTATACAGAGAGTTTCAGTAATGAAACAAATATGAAAAATGCAATTAATACATTTTAATTAAGATAAGCATGGTAAGGCGATTAACAAAGGATTTTCAGACATATACATATTACAAGAGAATAGAAATATGTGGAGAAAGTGGAATTGAAAGATGAGTTTAGGGAGTAAAAGAAAAAAATGAAATGTGACAGTTTTCTATGCTAAAGAAGAACTTGTTCATTTATTTTTCAATTAATGATAAAACCAAAATATTGCCTTGGAGTTCATCCCAAAACACTGCAACCCTATAAAACAGTAGAACTTCCCAATAGCATTCCCAAGGCTGTAATCTTTATAGAAGCAGATTGCCACATTTTTCTCCCACAGAGCAATTGGTGGATTCAAACTGCTGACATTTCCCACAGCAGCCAAATTCTTTAACCACAGCACCACTAGAAATCCATAAGTGAATGATGATGGATAGCAAATCACTACAGATATATATTCTATTGGTTGTTAGTTGCACAACTAAAGTAGTAAAGTAACAATTTTATTCTTAAATGTTAATATTTGTAATACACTAGATATTATATCCTTTTATTTCAATTGCCTCATTAGTGTGTGAAAACTGGACAATAAATAAAGAAGATGAAATTGATGCATTTGGATTATGGTATTGGCAAAGAATATTGAATGTGCCATGAAGTATCAGAAGAAGGAACAAATCTGTTTTGGAAGAAGTACAGTCAGAATGCCCCTTGGAAGCAAGGTTGGCAAGACTTCAACTCATGTACTTCAGACCTGTTACCAGGAAAGATCAGTTCCTGGAGAAGAACACCATCCTTCATAAAGTAGAGGGTCAGTGAAAAAGAGATAGACTCTCAACAAGATAGACAAAGTGGGCTGCAACAATGGGCTCAAATATGTCAATGATTGTGAGTATGGTGTAAGGCAGGCACTGTTTCATTCTGTTTTACATAGGGTCACTATGGATCAGAACCCATTTGACAGCACCTGACAGTAACAACAATATAACAAAGAACCTTAGTGACCAAGGTTAAGCTCTAGGCTACTAACCAAAAAGTTGGAAGTTCGAAGCCACCAGCCACTCATTGGGAGAGAGATGTGGCAATCTCCTCAAGGGAAAATATACAGTCTTGAAAACCCCATGGGACAGTTCTACTCTGTCCTATAGGATCCCTATGAATCAGAATTGACTCTATGTCTATGGGTAATATAATGAAAAATTTTAGATAATATCCTAAAAGCTTTTAAAGTAGAATATTGTTGATTTATATAGCTTTTCAACATTTCTAAGTATATATAAAGACATATTGCCTTAAAAGAAAAAAAAAGTGCTAGGAATGAAATAGATACTAAATTTAAAAAATATAAAAAGCTTTCTTGAAATTAAAAAAAAAAGAATGAAAAAATATTCTTATAGATTTTAGAGACCCTAATGCTCTGATAAGGAGACCTGGTGGCTCAATCTCTAAGGCATTTGACTGCTAACCAGAAGGCTGGCAGTTCAAACCCACCAGCCATTTCTTGGAAGGAAGGTTGGGCAATCTACTTCCATAGTGATACTGCCTCAGAAATCCAAGGAAGGATTGCCATTAGTGGAGTCCGACTCAACGGCACATAACAACAACAACAGCATTTTATTATGAACCCACCATTCAACTTAGAACTACATTGTCTAGAATTTTCATCTTTTTGTGTTCTCCTTTCTTACTCTATCCTATTATCTAAACATCTCCCAGAAAAAAATTGGAATCTTAAACATGATTCACCTTACCCTTGTTTTCCTTAATATAATTTGATTACATATATACATATGAATGAACAAAACATCATCAGTTGTGTTTGAGGCTAATAAAAATGACATCACAGTGCTTTTGTAAAATGATTTTATGATTCATTTAGTTGTATGTAATTGCAGTTCATTCATTTTCCATGCTATATATTATTCATTAGTGTGACTACAACATGCTTATTAATGCTTCTGTCAAAGGACATTGTTTGCTATGTTAAACAATTGTGACTATTTTTATGAGCATATATGCATATTGCATATACGCATATGTATGAGCATACACACATATGCAAAATTTGAAGGTTGTGTACAAAAACAATTGGAATTGTTCAATCACAGAGTATGTGAGTGTTCAATGTCATTAACATGATGCCAAATGGTTTTAAAAATTACAGTCTCATCATCATTATAGTACCCATTAGTCCAAATGCTCAAAAAACTTGATATTTTAAGATATTATATTTTGTGTTCCATCATTCATCTGTCATTTTGTCATACTGTGGTAGCTGGCATGCTGCTGTGAGGCTGAAAAATATGCCCCTGGTAGTTCAAGTACCAGCTAGATCACCCACGGTAGACAAGTTTCAGTGGAGCTTCTAGAATAAGAAAGACTGAGAAGAAGGATGGAACTATCCACTTCTGAAAAAAAAATTGGCAGCTGAAAACCATATGAATAGCAGTGAAACACTATATGGTATGTTGCTGGAAAACTTCATGAATAGCCCTAAAACACTTTCTGATATAGCAGGAAGATAAACCCCTCAGGTTGGAAGGCACTTAGAATATAACTAGGGAAGGGCTGCCTCCTCAAAGTAGAGTCAATATGAGTGACATGGATGGAGTAAAGCTTTTGGGACATTTATTTGTTTACAGAGCATGACTCAAAATTAGAAGAAACAGCTGCACACATTCATTAATAACCAGAATGTGGAATGTATAAAATACAAATGTAGGAAAATTGGAATTTGTCAAAAATGAAATAAATCACATAAAAATCAATATCCTAGGCAGTAGTGAGCTTAAGTGGGCTGGTATTGGCCATTAATTAGAAATCATATAGTCTACCATTATTAGAAATACAACTTGAAGAGGCATGGTGTCACATTAATTGCCAAAAAGAACTTTCAATATGTAGCCTGAGGTACAATGCTGTCACTAATAGAATAATAGCCATAAAACTACAGCATAATATAATATAACTATTATTATTGTTATTCAAATTTACACACCAGTAACTCAAGCCAAATATAAAGAAATTAAAGATTTTTACCAACTTCTGCAATCTGAAAAGTAACAAAACATGCAATAAACATACAATCAAGATTTTTGATAATTGCTAGTAATTGGAATGTGTAAGTTGGAAGCAAAGAAGAAGTTTCAGTAGTTGGAAAATATGGCCTTGGTGATAAAAAGGACACCCAATATTGCATAATAGAATTTTACAAGACCAACAACTTATTCATTGCAAATACTTTTTTTTTTCCAACAACATAAGCAACAACTGTACATGTGGACTTCACCAGATGGACTCATATTGACTACATCCATGGCAAGAGGCTATGGTAAAGGTCAATATCTTTGGCTAAAACAAGGCCAGGAGGTGATTGTAGAACAGAATATCAACTACTCATATGCAAATTCAACTTGAAGTTGAAGACAATTGGAACAACTCCACATAAGCCAAAATATGGTCTTGAATGTATCCCTCCTGAATTTAGAGACCATCTAAAGAGTAGATTTGATGTATTGAACACCAGTGACTGAAAACCAGAAGAATTGTTGGATGATATCAAGAACATCATCCATGAAGAAAGCAAGACACCATTAAAAAGATGAAAAAAGAAGAAAAGACCAAAATGCATGTCAGAAGAGACTCTGAAACTTGTCCTTGAAAGAAGAGTAGCTAAAGCAAATGGAAGAAATGACAAGACAAAAGAAATGAACAGAAGATTTCAAAGACCAGCTCTAGAAGACAACAGCAATATTAAAATGAAATGTACAAAGTTCTGGAGTTAGAAAGCAAAAAGGGAAGAACACGCTCAGCATTTCCCAATCTAAAAAAACTGAGGAAAAAATTTAAGCCTCAAGTTGCAATATTGAAAGATTCTACAGGCAAAATACTGAATGATGCAGGAAACATCAGGAAAAGAAAAAAGATTGAAGGACTGCACAAAGTCATTGTATCAAAAAGAATCAGTCGAAATTCATCCATTTCAGAAGGTGGCATATGATCAAGAACTAAGGTTATTGAATAAAAAAGTAGATCCTGCACTGACAGAAGTGGCAAAGAACTAGGCTCCAGGAATTGACAGAATACCAATTGAAATGTTTCAACAAATGGATGCCGTGCTGGAGGCACTCACTTGGCTATGCCAAGAGATTAAGAAGACAACTACCTGGCAAACTGACTAGAAGACATCCATATTTGTACCCATTCCAAAGAAAGATAATCCACAAACTGTTGAAGTTATCGAACAACATCGTTAATATCACACACAAGTAAAATCTTACTGAAGATAATTCAAAAACAGTTGCAGCAGTATATTGACAGAGAACTTCCAGAAATGCAGGCTGGATTCAGAAGAGGATGTGGAACCAAGGATATCATTGCTGATGTCAGATGGATCTTAGCTAAAAGCAAAGAATACCAGAAATATGTTTATTTATGTTTTATTAACTATGCAAAATCATTCAATGGTGTGGATCATAACAAATTATGGATAACATTGAGAAGCATAGGAATTCCAGAACACTTGATTGTACTCATGAGGTATCTGTACGTAGATCAAGAGACTGTCATTCGAGCAGAACAAGGGGATACTGCACAGCTCAAAATCAAGAAGGGAGTGTGTCAAGAGAGTATCCTTTCACCATACTTATTCAACTTGTATGTTGAGCAAATAATCTGAGAAGCTGGATTACATGAAGAAGAATGTGGCATCATCAGGATTGATAGTATTGCTATTGACTCAATAACAGCCTCTGATACACAGATGGCACAACTTTATTTGCGAAAAGTGAGGGTGACTTGAAACATTTACTGATGAAGATCAAAGACTACAGTCTGCAGTATGGATTATACCTCAATATAAATAAAACAAAAATCCTCACAACTGGTCCAATAAAAAGCTTCATGAAAAATGGAGAGAAGATTGAAGTTGTCATGGACTTCATATTATTTGGTTCTACAATCAATACAAATGGAAGCAATAGTCAAGACATCAGAAGACATATTGCATTGGGCGAATCTACTGCAAAAGATCTCTTTCAAGTGATGAAGAGCAAAGATTTCTCCTTGAAGTCTAAGGTGCACCTTAACCCAAGCCATGGTATTTTCAGTTGCCTCTTATGCATGTGAAAGCTGGACAATTGATAAGGAAGACCAAAGAAGAGTTGCTGCTTTTGAGTTTTGATGTTGGAGAAGAATGCTGAGAGTACCATAGTCTACTAAAAGGACTAACATATCTGCCCTGGAGGAAGTGCAGCCAGAATGCTTCTTGGAAGCAGGAATGGCCAGACTTCATCTCACCTACTGTGGTCATGTTGTCAGAAGGAACCATTCCCTGGAGAAGGATTTCATGCTTGGTAAAGTGGAGGGTCAAAGAAGAAGGGGAAGGCCCTCAACAAGATGAATTGACACAGTGGCTGTAACGATGGGCTCAGGTATAGCAAGGATGGTGATGTTGGCACAGGACTGGGCAGTGTTTCATTCTGTTATGCATAGGATCTCTATGAATCGGAGATGACTCCATGACCTGAAAACAACAACATTCCAACCTGAGGGGTTTGTCTTCTGGCACTATATCAGACAATATGTCACTGTGCTTCATAAAGTTTTCCAGCACTATATCAGACAGTATTTCACTGCTATTCATATGGTTTTCACTGGCCTGTTTTTCCAGAAGTGGATGGCCCCGTCTTTATTACCAGTCTATAACCAAACTCCCAAATCAAACTCACTGCCATGGAGCTGGATCTGACTCACAGCGACCCCTCCTTGGGTTTCTGAGGCAGTATCACTATGGAAGTAGATTTCCCAATCTTCCTTCTGAGGGGTGGCTGGTGGATTTGAACTGCCAGTCTACTGGTTAGCAGTCAAATGCCTTAGGCATTATGCCACCAGAGTCTGTATTAGTCTGGAAGCTCCTCTGAAACCTGTTCAACATAAGTCATCCTGCTGATTCACAATATCAGTAGACTAGCCTCCATCCTCACAGCACCACTCAAGCTACCACAGTAAGACAAACTGCCAGATGAGTGGAATAAGATAACTATTTAACCTAATTTTTCCTTTTCAAGGAACTCTTGGTTATTGTTAGGCCTTATCTTTTCCACATAACTTTTAGGATCATCTTTTTAAGTTATATAAAATCTTTTTTGAGATTCTTTGAAATTACATTAAACCTAGAGTTCATTGTTGGTGAAAGTGACATTATAATGATACTGAATCTTCTTTATGATTATTGTGCTTCATCATTTATTTAGGTCTTTAAAGTTTTACAATTTTCTCTATAATTTTTTCTGCCATTTTATAATTTTATTTATTTTAAATTGCTTTTACTTATTATTGCTATTCTCTGTCTTTTTGCTTATTTTGGATCCTGTATTTGACTTGGCATCATCTCCAGTTGCAATGGTCTGCAATGTTGCCTACCGATCTTGGAATTTTTGCACTCTGTGAGCCAACAATCTGCCATTTTACCTGCTGGTCTTGGATTCATCAGCTTCTGAAGTCAGCAGCCTGCTATACTGCCTGTGAATCTTGAGTTCATCAGTCCCTGCAGCTGCATGAGTCAGGAGAAGCCTTCAGCTTGACGTTTGATCCATAGACTTGCCAGCCCCTACAACTGTGTGAAAAAACTGATGACAGATTCAAATAAATGGAAGATTTGTACCAGAAAGAAAACTATCTGCAACAAATACTGAGTAACTTCAAGTCTACCTATCCATGAACAATCATTATTGGATTTTGGAGAAGCCTGCTAGACAGCTGTGTGAGTCTGAAAAAGCTTTTAGATTGATGTTTGATCCAAGAACTTTGGACTTGACAGCTTCTATAAGGGTAAGAATGACAGCAGCAGCCAACAGCCTTGACCATCTCCCAAGAGACTGGCCTCAAACCTGAACTGTAGGTGAAACTCCCCTCCACCCACCTCAGGGCCTGAGGCTTTAGGGAATGATAACACCTCTTCCATCAGAGAAATCAAATCAGGCCATCTTCTAACCTTGCCTACCTTCTTGGAGTCCTGGGGTGGTACATACAAGTGATGCACTCGGCTGCCAGCTGAAAGGTTGATGGTTCGAGACCACCCAGAGACACCTGGGAAGACTGAAAAGTCCGCCCTGACACACATGGTGTTCTGTGAGTCAGGGTTGCCTCCACGGCCACTGGTCTGCCTACCTTCCACCTCCCCTCCCTCCCAATTCACCAGAAGGTCTAAAGACCTGCCCAATACCTGCCACTCACCCTGGGCTCTGCACAGCAACCCTTCCCATCCCAACAGGGACTTCACTGCCCCAGGTATTTCCTCTGTCCCACTCTTGCAACAAGGGATATTGTTACTCTAATACCCCACACCTGCTTGGTGAATGGAAGTTTGGCCATCCCCCACTTCCACCCACCTTTTGGGCCCACAAGAATTCCATCCCACTCTGTGTGCTCCAGCGGAGCCTAGGTGCCCTGCCCTGCCCTCCCACAATTATTTTTCTTTCTTTTATTTTGCTTGCTTTTATCTGTTTTAAAAGTACTACTATTATTAATATGTCTGTTCTTTTTACTATTATTCTTTATTCTTCCCCCTCCCAGGTCCTAGTTTTCAGCTTTTTTCTTTTCCCTGTTCCTAGTTGCAAATTTTTTTTCCTCATGGTTAACCCTGTTCCTTGTTTTTCTTTTTGAATTTTTCACATTTTTTTCTTCATTATTCTCCTCTGCCTTTTTTCTCTTATTGCCCTATCCCCAGATATTGCAGGTTTTCTTGTTT
>NW_006922235.1:1258887-1265763 GCF_000298275.1 Orycteropus afer afer
GACCCCTCCTTGGGTTTCCGAGGCAGTATCACTATGGAAGTAGATTGCCCAACCTTCCTTCCAAGGAGTGGCTGATGGGTTTGAACTGCCAGCCTTCTGGTTGATAGTCAAGTGCCTTAGGCACTATGCTTACCAGAGCTCCCGATATTTTATTTAGCCCTCTTATATTCTATACTTTATTGTTGTTGTTGTTATCCTTGATAACAAATGTATACAGGTCTCAAATAATAAAGTGAGCATTATCACTTCTTTTTGTGTAATATGGACTAGAAATAATATATGTTTTCTACTTCTGAGGAAGACAAAGGAAAGACAGACACAAGATTCTTGAAAGTACATCTTAATGTTGGAGAACGCAAAAGATTACAATGAAAGTGTAGCTTTAATATTTATATTGAGGGAAATGATCCTGCTTTATTTATGCTATTTATAAATAAATATCACCACTTGTTTATTACTGTTCTACACTATAATAACTTGCATGTCACTATGATGCTGGATACTGTGCCACCAATATCTCTAATATTATCAGGGTCACCCATGGTGGTAATGAAGCTTCCAGACTAAGATAGACTAGAAAGTCCTGGCAATTCACTTCCAAAATAGCCAATGAAAACCTTATGAATCATAAGAGTGCATTGTCCTCCTCCCTTTTTTTGACACATCTTTAGGAGGATCTATCCTTGGAGGTGGACGTGTTTGGTGAAGTAGAGTGAGTGAAAGCAAGGGAGACCCTCAGTGAGATGGACTGGCCCAATAACTGCAAAGATGGACTCAAACAGGCCAGTGCTCATGAGTGAAGATGACACTAACCAAAAAACAATCTCACTGCCATCGAGTTGGTTCTGACTCATAGTGACCCCTCCTTGGGTTTCCTAAGCAATATCTCTACAGAAGTAGGTTGCCTGGTCTGCCTTCTGAGGAGTGGGTGGTGGATTTGAACTGCCAGGCTTCTGGTTTGCAGTCAAATGCCTTAGGCACTATGCCAGCAGAGCTAGTGAAGATGACACAGGCATGAGCAATATTTTTGTTTTTTCTGTTATACTTGAGATTGTGATGAGTGGAGTTGACTCAATGATGGCTATCTATGTATCTATCTATCTATTTAATTGGTAAAAAAATGAAATATATTTTTTTTTAAAAAATTAACAAATCCCTAATGTCCACTTACCAATCCTACTCACAGTTCTCCATATTAACCTTGTAAACAGCCTGAAATTTAGCTTTTCACTCATTTCTCCTTTCTCAGATAAATGTATATAAAACATTTTAGGATTCCTCAAAGAAATACTTGATGGCAAGGGGTAGGTATGAACAACGGTGTAGAACAGATTCTGAAAGTGTAGGAATAAATATTTATATTCTTCAGTGAGACTGACATGGTTTTAGTAGTTTTCCATAAATACCCCATTTAATCTTTTTTTTTTTAACAAAAAAGAAAAACAACTTAGCAAGCTAGATATTACCATCATTTTTTTTTTAATAAAAATGAAAAAGTTTAAGTTAATTGCTAAGGTTAAACAATTTGTGTGTGTGGTAAGTGCAACATTTGAATCTATGTCTCCCTCTCTCTAAAACCTTGGCTTCTTCCAAGGAATAAGAAGCAATAATGTCTGCAATTACTACCCTCAGATGTAAGAGACAGTTGACTAGAAAAACAAGAGTAAAGAGAAAAGAAAAATATATTGCTGATAATCACCTTTTGAAATGCATAGCAATTTTTAAACCAAATAGAATTATTCGAAGTGATCATAAAGTCATTAAGTTGGGTCATAGTGGCCTCTTCTGGTTAAAATGAGAACATTAGAATTATTTATTGAAAATCCTAAATAATTATTTGGAATTTGATTAAACTATGAAAAATTCATTTATGCGTATTTACAAATGATGTGTTCTTATAAATACTAACTTAATCATTAAAATATAAATGACAGATTCTCCTGGAGTGATTTTCCACTAGATGAATATGTTGTTGTTGTTGTTATGTGCCTTCGAGTCAGCCCCGACTCATAGCGACCCCTCCTTGGGTTTCTGAGGCAGTATCACTACGGAAGTAAGATTGCCCAACCTTCCTTCTGAGGAGTGGCTGGTGGGTTTGAACTGCCAGCCTTCTAGTTAGCAGTCAAGTGCTTTAGCCACTATGCTAGCAGAGCTCCTCTAGATGAATATAACATGAGTCTTATCAGTCTTATCATCTTTGTAAATTTCTTATGTTTTCTGGGCCTCCATGTCTTAATATGAGAAATAAGGAACATTGAGATAATGATAGCAAGAGATCTAATAACCTCTATTTGATGTGTATATTATGGTTTACAAATAAATTTCATATATATTATCACATAGCACCATCACAATAAGTGCAGAAAGTAATGAAGTTGTCAAAGACTTCACATTGCTTGGGTCTACGACCAATATCAATGGAATCAGCAGTCAGGACATCAGATGACATATAGCACTGGGCGAGTTGGCTGCAAAGGACCTTTTTCAAGTGCTGAAGAGCAAAGATACCTCCTTGAGGACTAAGGTGCGCCTGACATGAGCCATGGTATTTTCAATTGCCTCATACGCATGTGACAGCTGGACAATGAATAAGGAAGACAGAAGAAAAATTGATGCTTTTGAGTTGTGGTGTGGGGAAAGAATGCTGAAAGTACTATGGACTGCTAAAAGAGCTAACAAATCTGTCCTAGAGGAAGTACAGCCAGAATGCATCTTGGAAGTGAGAATGGCCAGATTTTGTCTCACTTACTTTGGTCATGTTCCCTGGAGACTGTTCCCTGGAGAAGGATGTCATGCTTGGTAAGGCGGAGGGTCAACCAAAGAGGGAAGGCCCTCAACAAGATGGAATGACACATTGGCTGTGGTGATGGGCTCAAGTACGGCAGGGATCGTGGAGCTGGTGTGGGACCAAGTAGTGTTTCATTCTGCTGTGCATAGGGTCCTATGATTTAGAGATGACTCGACAGCACCTAACAAGTACAACTTTCTTTTTTTGTCTAGTGGAAGCTATTTTCTTTTGAATGATTAAGTGGTTTTCTGCATGAACACTATACAATGCAACACAACATTTAAACTTTATCAAGATTAGCACATCTGGTTCTTGTGACCTTCTTATGCTACCTTGCAGTGTCCAATTCAATGTTAAACCAATTTCCTCAGTTCTGTAAGGACTACCGTATTATTAAGGCCACTAACTTCTTACAAGGTTCTGAAGAAATTACTTGCTTCCAATCAAAGTGCGTGATCCCATCGTCAAGGAAGCCCACAAGCTCTAGACCTATTTAAAAGGCTAGATGGGAATACTCTCCAACCCTGGAATGTCCTAAGGAAGGAGTCAGGAGTACTGAAGGCCTCCACAGCTCTTAATAGGCACTCAGCCTTAACATGCAAAAAATTCCATATATATTATCATACTGATGTTCATAATAACCTGTGAAATTGACAAAGCAGAGTTAAAAATTCCATATCATGAAAGAGATCCCTGAGACATATATAGAACCCATATATTGACTAAATATACAGAGCTCTGTATGGTTAATTCAAGTTGTAAACTCAAATCTTTTTACTTAAAATTGAGTGATCCTTCTGTAGTAGAACGGTATTTGAAAGGTTGCAGAAGTGGACAACCACATCTTTCTTCTGAGTCTGTCTACCATAAGCAGGCAACAAACTGACAGATGAGTGGTGGAGGTGAAGAATAAAGCCATTATAATTTGAGTATTAAAAGAAATATAGTATTAGGTAACATCATGTATTGGATGGGCAAGAAATATGTTGGCAATTCACATATTAATTATAATATTCATAAGAAATCAATAAATAGTTATATGCCTTTTACAGTTTAAGAAACTTGGACTTGCAGAGGTTTATAACTTGTCCAAAGTGGCCTAGCTATTTAGTAAAAGTATCTGTGTTCAAACACAGACCTATGAACACAGAGTCCATTTTGCTTCTACTGAACTAAAAAGTCCTAGTTGTCCTTAGATACTTAATGTATATGGATATGAATGTACTTGAAAAATGATTGTAGCAATATACTTTGATAGGAGCTCTGGTAGCATAGTGCCTAAGGCACTTGACTGCTAACCAGAAGGCTGGCGGTTCAACTGCACCAGCCACTGCTCAGAAGGAAGGTTGGACAATCTACTTCTGTAGTGATACTGCCTTGGAAACCCAAGGAGGGGTAGCTATGAGTCGGAGCTGACTTGACAGCATATAATAAAAACAACAACAATATACTCTGATAGCATTTTAAAAGTTCTTCCTATTATATATAACTGCAATCCTTCAAAATATTTCATTGAGTAATTTGGAATGAACAATTTATCAGACTCACTTATTATATTAAACATTTTCTTATATCCAACTTACATTTCAGTTGTTTCAATGTGAGTCCAGTTATTCATATTTAGTCCTACAGAGTGTGAGAACAACAAAATTACTTAGACCTCATATTTAGAAAGATTGTGTCACTCTCAAATAATGAAAGTAGCTAAATATTGCCTAACTCTCTTGTGACATGAATAATATTCACTCCATAAAGTTTTGAATAGCTGTTATCTTTCAGAAGTAGGTCACCAAGCCTTTCTTCTGAGGTGTTTCTTGGTGGGTTTGAACCACCAATCTTCTTGTTAGTAGCTGAATGCATACCATTTGCACCACCTATAGACTCCCTCTGAGACACATAATATGTACTTAATATATTGCAAATTTTGTTAGGTCCCCTCAAGTCAACTCCAACTCATAATGACTCAATGTACAAGAGAACATAACACTATCTGGTCCTGCACCATCCTTAAAATCATTGCTGTGTTTGAGTTCATCATCACAGTCATTGTGTCAATCCATCTCACTGAGGATCTCCCTCTTTTTTGCTGACCCAGCCACCACTTATCATGCATTGTGTCCTTCTCCAGGAACTAGTCCCTCCTGAAAACATGACCAAAGTACAAGAGAAAAAGTCCTACCATTCTTGCATGAGGAATCTGTACATAGACAAGGAGGCTCTTGTTCAAAAAGAGCAAGAGGACACTGCATGATTTTAAATCAACAAGGGAGTGTGTCAGGGTTGTATCCTTTCACCATACTTATTCAATCTGTATGCTGAACAAATAATCCCAGAAGCTGGACTAAATGAAGAAGAATGTAGCATCAGGATTGGAGGAAGACTCATTAATAATCTGTGATACACTGATGATACAACTTTGCTTGCTGAAAGTGTGGATGATTTGAGACACTTACTGAGGTATATTAAAGATGGATTACACTCAATATAAAGAAAGCAAAAATCCTCACAACTGGACCAATAAGCAGCATCACAATAAATGGAGAGAAGATTGAAGTTGTCAAAGACTTTATATTACTTGGTGCTATAAATAGCACCATTGGAAGCAGCAGTCAAGATTTCAGATGACCTATAGCATTGGGCAAATCTGCCAAAAAAGATGTCTTTCAAGTGCTGAGGAGCAAAGATATCTCCTTGAAGACTAAGGCACACCTGACACAAGCCATGGTATTTTAAATCACCTCATATGCATGTGAGAGGTGAACAATGAATGAGGAAGACCGAAGAAGAGTTGATGTTTTTGAGTTATGGTGTTGGTGAAGAATACTGAAAGTACCATGGACTTCTGAAAGAACTAACCAACCTGTCTTGGAAGAAGTGGAGCCAGAATGCTCCTTAAAAGCAAGAATGGCCGACTTCATCTCACCTACTTTGGTCATATTGTAAGAAGGGACTATTCCTTGGAGAAGAATATCATGCTTGGTAAAGCAGAGAGTTAACAAAAAGGGGAAGGATTTCAACAAGATGGATTGACACAGTGGCTACAATGATGGACTCAGCTATAGCAAGGATAATGGGGCTGGCACAGGACTGGGCAGCATTTTGTTCTGCTGTATATAGGATCACTATGAGTCAGAGAAAATGGTACATAACAACAATAACAGCATCCTTGTGTCTAAGGAACATTCCACCTATACTTCTTCCAAGACCAATTTGGTCATTCTCCTGGTAGTCTATGGTATATTCAAAATTCTTCACCAAAATAATAATTCAAAGCCATCAGTTCTGTTTCATTCTTCCTTATTCTTAGCCCAGCTTTCACATATATATGAGGTGATTGAAAATACACTTTAGTCTTCAAAGTGACATCTTCATGTTGAACACTTTAAAGAGGTCATTTGTAGCAGATTTGCTCAAAGCAGTATGTCTTTGATTTCCTGAATAATAATTCCATGGACATTGATTATGGATCCAAGTAAAATGAAACCCTTGACAACTTCAATCTTTTCTCTATTTATCATGATGTTTTTATTGGTCCAATTGTGAGGATTTTTGTTTTGTTTATATTGAAGTGTAACCCACATTGAAGTCTTCGATATTCATTAGTAAGTGGTTCAAGTCCTCTTCACTTTCAGCAAGCAAGATTGTGTCATTTGCATATCTCAGGTTGTTAATGAGTCTTCCTCTAGTCCTGATGTTGTTCTCTTTTCATACAGTCAAGTTTCACAGATTATTCACTCAACGTACACATTGCATAACTCTTGTGAAAAGATACAACGCTGACACACATCTTTCCTAATTTTAAACCACGTAGTATTCCCTTGTTCTGTTTGAATGACTGTCTCTTGGTCTATTTACAGGTTTGTTATGAACACAATTAAGTGTTCTGGAATTCCCATTCTTCACAATGTTATCCATAATTTGCTATGATCCACATAACTGAATGTCTTTGCATAGTCAATATAAAATAGGTAAATATCCCTGAAAGATGCATGTGATATCAGCAATGATAGAATTCACAGCACCTTTTCTGAATCTGACTTGAATTTCTGGAAGTTCCCTGTCTATGTACTGCTGTTACCATTTACTTA
>NW_006922235.1:1265863-1266673 GCF_000298275.1 Orycteropus afer afer
CAGCCATTTTTATTGTTTACACGTGGTGGCCATTTTGGATATTTAAAGTGACAGAGGGTACAGTCATTTTGAATGTTTACAAGTGGCAACCATTTTGGATTTTACAGTGATAGTTTTTGCCTTCAGATTCCAGGGACCTAAGATCAGACAATGAGGTGGGAAGCAGGGAGAGGACAAAAAAAGGAACCTAAAAACTGGCAGGGAGGCAAGAAGCAGGGAGAGGACAAAAAAAGGCAAAGGGACCAGAACAGATTGAGGAGTCAGATGGAGGGACCCAGGCCATGGCCCACAAGGAGTGAGGTGAGAAGGCAGGGAGAGGACAGAAAAGGTAAAGGGGACTGGAACAGATTGAGGAGTTAGCCTCAGGGATCCAGGCAAGGGTGGTTGGAGGGGTTTCCAACAGCTGAGGGAGGAAAACTTGTCTGTTGGTTTGTCCTACTGTGGGGACATGTTGCTGTGAGTCTTGAGGCTGTGCCACTGGTGTTTCAAACCCAGTGCAGTGTACCTGTTGCACAGGTATTAGCCTTGGCTTGCAGACTGAGACAGACTAGGAAGAAGGAGGAGGCCATCTACTTCTCAAAAAATTGTCCAGGGAAAAGCTTATGAATAGCAGAGAAACACTGTCTGATACATTATTGCACAACTTCATGAATAGTCCAGAAACATTGTCCAATACAGAGGAGGAAGATGAGTCACTTAGCTTAGAAAGCTCTCAAAGTAGGACTGGACAAGAGCTGCATCATCAGAGTAAAATCAGCCTTACTCATATGGATAAGGTAAAGCTTTTGAGACCTCCATTTGCTGATGTGG
>NW_006922235.1:1269242-1273152 GCF_000298275.1 Orycteropus afer afer
GGGGCAATCTACTTCTGTAGTGATACTGCCTCAGAAACCCAAGAAGGGGTTGCTATGAGTCGCTTCTGACTCGACGGAACATAACAACAACAACAGCAACAGTTTGAAAGTAATATATCAGACACTATCTCACTGCTATTCATAATGTTTTCACTGGCCAATTATTTGAAAAGTGGATGGTCTCTTCCTTCTTCTGAGTCTGTCTTAATCTGGAAACTCAGCTGAAACCTGTCCACCATGGTTAACCCTACTGACATTCGAAACACTCGTGGCATAGCCTCCAGCCTCAGAGCAACACTCAAGTTACCATTGTACAACAAATTGACAGACACATTTCTCTCCCCTCGCTGTTCTAAACTCCTCTGCTCATTTCCTGGTCTCCCCTACCATGCTTGCTTACCTGACCTGCCCTGGGGTAAATAAACACCCACATAGTATTCCCTTGTTCTGTTTGAATGTCTCTTGGTCTATTTACAGGTTTGTTATGAGCACAATTAAGGGCTCTGGAATTCCCATTCTTCACAATGTTATCCATAATTTGCTATGATCCACATAACTGAATGTCTTTGCATAGTCAATATAACATAGGTAAATATCCCTGAAAGATGCATGTGATATCAGCAATGATAACATTCACAGCACCTTTTCTGAATCTGACTTGAATTTCTGGAAGTTCCCTGTCTATGTACTTCTGCTACCATTTACTTAATATGAGCTTAGTAAATGAAGTTCATGGTTCTGGTTTGATGAAAACCAGGTTAAATAGCCCCATATCCCTACAAGAAAGACCAGTTGATACTACTATTGTGCAAATTTATGCACCAACCACCAAAGCAAAAGATGAGAAAATTGTATTGAAGGAATAAGTCCAAGCTGCACTGAAGGAATTGGTGAAAAACAAAGCTCCAGGAACTGATGGAATACCCATTGTGTTTTCTCAACAAATGGATGCCTAACTGGAGGCACTCACTTGACTATGCCAAGAGATCTGGAAGACAACTACCTGGTCAACTGACTGGAAGAGATCCATATTTGTACTCATTCCAAGGAAAGATGATCCACAGAATGTGGAAATTATCAAAAAAATATCATTGACATCACATGCAAGTAAAATCTTGCTAAAGATAACGCAAAAAACAATTGCAGCAGTGTATTGACAGAGAACTTCCAGAAACAGAAGCTGTATTAAGAAGGGGATGTGAAATGAGAGATATCATCACTGATGTCAGATGGATTTTGGCTCAAAGCAAAGAGATTCTAGAAAGATGTTTATTTGTGTTTTATTGACTATGCAAACACATTCAATTTTGTGGATCATAACAAATTGTGGATAACATTGAGAAGAAGTGTAAAACTGTAACACTTGATTGTACTCATAAGGAAACTGTACATAGACCAAGAGGCTGTCATTCAAACAGAACAAGGTTATACTGCATGGTTTAAAATCAGGAAGGGAGTGCATCAGGATTGTATAATTTCACCATACTTATTCAATCTGTATGTTGAGCAAGTAATCCCAGAAGCTGGACTATATGAAGAAGAATGTAGCATAAGGATTGGGGGAAGGCTTATTGACAGCCTGAGATATGCAAATGACACCACTATGCTTGCTGAAAGTGAAGATGACTTATAGCACTTACTGTTGAAGATTAAAGACTACAGTCAGCAGTATGGACTACACCTCAATATATAGAAAACAAAAATCTTCACAAGTGGACCAATAAGTATCATCATGATAGATGGAGAAAAGATTGAAGTTGTCAAAGATTTTATATTACTTAGTTCCACAATCAACACCAATGGAAGCAGTAGTCAAGACATCAGAAGACATATTGCATTGGACAAATCTGTTGCAAAAGATATCTTTCAAGTGCTGTAGAGCAAAAATATCACCTTGAAGACTAATATGTGCCTAACCCAAGACACGGTATTTTCAATCACCTCTTATGCATGTGAGAGCTGGGCAATGAATAAGAAAGACCAAAGAAGAATTGATGCTTGTGAGTTGAGGTGTTAGTGAAGAATACTGAGAGTACCATGAATTGCCAAAAGAAAGAACAAATCTGTTCTGGAAGAAGTCAAGCCAGAATGCTCCTTGGAAGTGAGAATGACCAGACTTCATCTTACCTACTATGGTCATGTTGTCAGAAGGGACCATTCTCTGGATAAGGATGTCATGCTTGGTAAAGTGGAAGATCAACAAAAGAGGGGAAGGACCTCAACAATATGGATTGACACAGGCCTGCAACGAGGGACTCCAGTACAGTAGGGATAGTGAGGCTGGCACAGGATGGCGCAGTGTCTCGTTCTGTGGTACATTAGGTCACTGTGAGTTGGAGACAACAAGTTTAAAAGTCTTATCTGTTTATTTCTCTTTTGTCTCTCGTAAATCCCTCAAATACACCCTTTCGTAACATCATTATCTTCCTACCTTTCATTGCAGATTTATTTCCCCCAGGCTTTTCTTAAACTTGGCAGGACGAACAACCCTAGATCTCAACATCAGTATATGAATTTAAATATATTGGGATAATTAACTAAAAGTTTTTAATTTAGCTGACCAAAAATAACTTTCACTCACTGTTAAAAACATAATTTTATTTCTTTCTGTTTTGTTTACTATAATGTATTCATTAATTCTACATTCATGTGGAAAGAAGCTGTGGTGGTGTAGTGGTTAAGATATTTGGCTGTAACCAGAAGCTTGGTGGTTCAAACCCACCAGCCACCCCACAGAAAAAGGATATGGCTATCTGCTTCTGGAAAGATTTATAGCCTTGGAAACCTAATGAGGGTCACTATTAATCAGAATTGACTTATTGGGAGTGAGTCTTTTTTTTTTTTTTTTTTTTTTTTTTAACAGCTGTGTGGAGTTGTTTACCTGAATTCACAGAATTAAAAAATTTCTTTTTTTGATGATAATCCTTCTTATTACATAAATTTATCCCTTATATAATCCATAGAAAATTTGTAATTTCACTTGATAATTCCTATATCTCTGTAGGATCTTACTTCTTAATTCTCTTAAGTATTAGTTTCCTCTGTTCAAATTATAATTGCACATGATCTTTTTTCATTGTGTATGAATGCTTGTGTGCCAAGTCTTTTGGTTTACACTTTACTCTCTCAATCCCACATCCTCAATCCCACAGTGGTCATCTAGATGAAGCTTTAGAAATCTAAAATCCTCAGGAACACCTATTTACTCAGTGTGAACCCTCCTTAAATTCCAGGTGATATAAATGTGATCCATTCCTTGATAGAAATTAAAAACTACAACAATAACAAAAAAAAGTTTTTATAGAGTTGATTATGACTCATGACTACTCCATTTGTTATAAACTAGAACTGATCCATAGGGTTTTCTTCACTGCAATCTTTAAAGAAGCAGATTGCCAAAACTCTCTTCATTGGAGTCACTGAATGAGTTCGAACTCCAAAATCTAGATACTAGCAGTTGATTACAAACTACTTGTGTTACCCACAGACTTCTGCAAATCTCTATTCCCACACTTGTATCCTGTTTCCTGCCTCCTGTTGCTCTCCTATTAAGGTAACTTCAGTCATTCCAGACTCCAATATCCCCTACCTTTTCAGAAACCATTCAGACAAGTTAAGAATTATACCGTGGGAATAAATCTTACCAGGGACACAAAAGACTTCTACAAAGAAAACTATAAAAAACTACTTCAAGAAACCATAAGAGAACTACATAAATGAAAGAACATCCCATGTTAGTGGATAGGAAGATTGAACATTGTGAAAATGTCAGTTCTACCCAAAGCAACCTATACATTCAATACAATCCCAATCCAGACCCCATCAACATTCTTTAGGGATATGGAAAAACCAATCACTAACTTTATATGGAAAGGAAAGAGACCTCAGATAAGCAAAGCACTATTGAAGA
>NW_006922235.1:1276431-1277614 GCF_000298275.1 Orycteropus afer afer
AAAAAAAAAAAAAAAAGAACTATGCCCTTCTCACACATACTATCCCCCAAGACTCTTCCAACAAATATTTAGTCATGAAAATATGCTCTATTTTCTCAAACACAAAACAAACAAATCCCACTTTCCCTTCCAACATTCTGTAGGGCACTCTACCATCTCTGACCTCCACTTAATAGCTATGAAGATCAAGAGACATGTCCTTATATGCTGTTTTCCTTTCCACTATGGAAATGGGAGTCATTCATAATTATATTTCTTTCAAATTGTTGCTAAAATCAATAGGGAGCTCCCATTATTAAATCCAAAGGATTCTTGTATCTTCATCTTAGTAATTAACCCAGTATTTTTAATTAAATAACCCTCTCTTTCTTGTAATTCACTGCTTTTCCCTATTTTTGATTGGGAATAAAATTACCATAAACAAAATGGGAGTTCTGGTAGCATAGTGCCTAAGGCACTTGACTGCTAACCAGAAGACTGGAGGTGCAAACCCACCAGTCATTCCTCGGAAGAAAGATTGGGCAATCCTACTTCCATAGTGATACCTCCTCTGAAACCCAAGGAGGGGTTGCTATGAGTCGGGGCTGACTCGATGGCACATAAGAACAACAATCAAAGTGTAAAAAACTTAAGTGAACAGCTCAATAAATAATAATTTTATATATATATATATATATGGAGCAAACCACTTTCAGAGAGGAACCCAAGGAGGGGTTGCTAAAGCTATCAGTAGGGATCGACTGGATGGCAATGAGTTTGGTTTGTTTTTTTAACCTTAGATTAATTTCCCTGTTTTGAACTTCATGTAAATAGAATCTAAAGTATGTAATCTTTTGTATTGGCTTCCTTTGTTCAGTAGTATGCCTGTGAGACTCATCCATATTGCTGCATGCAAGAATACTATGATTTTTCATAGATGTGTATTTTTCATTGTAAGAAATTATAATACTTTATTCATTCTACAGTTGATGGACATTTGGAATGTTTCCAAGTTTTTGCTTTATGATTACTACTGCTTTGAACATTTTTTTCTGAGTGCATATTTATAAATATGAGTACACATCTTCATTAGTGGAGTTGCTGAGTTATAGGTTCTACTTTAGTTTAGCTTTAGAAGATAGGTAAGAGGTTTGCCATGGTCACCTCCCATTGTTTCTGAGTTTAACCAAAATTTGAATTCTCC
>NW_006922235.1:1278024-1281186 GCF_000298275.1 Orycteropus afer afer
AAAACCCAAAGAAGAGTCGCTATGAGTGGGAATCCACTGGTCAGTAGTGTTTGTTTTTGTTTTTGTTTTTTTGTTTTTGTTTTTTTGTTTTTGTTTTTTAATGCTTAAAGACCACTGTGTATTTTCTCCTGTTAAGTACTCCTCAAATCTTTTATTTTTTTTCTTAATTATTTTAATTAGGATATCTTTTTCTTATTTATTTTTTGGATACAAACACATATGTATATAGGTACCTATTCATATATGTACGTGTATCGATACGCAGACAGGCATACACATACCTATATATACATTTGTATATCCATAAACCTGTATATTAGATATAAGTAATTTGTCATGTTGTTGTTATTTCCCGCCGAGTCGGACCCGAATCATAGCCACCCCTTTTTGGGTTTCCGAGGCAATATCACTAAGGAAGTAAATTGCCCAACCTTCCTTCCAAGGAGTGGCTGGTGGGTTTGAACAGCCAGCCTTCTGGTTAGCAGTCAAGTGCCTTAGGCACTATGCTAACAAGGCTCCTAATAGATATTTATTAAATATACATCATCTTGGTGTGTGAATTGTATTGAGTTTTGATTAACAGATGTTATTAATTTTAATGTAGATTGGTTTATCTTCTCTTTTTATGATGATTGCTTCTGTAGTGTAATAAAACATTTTTCCCTACTTCATGGTCTTGAAGATTTTCTCTTACATTTGCTTCTAAAAACTTTATAGCTTTACCCTTTACATTCATATCTATAATCTAACTCAGATTAGTTTTGTATACAATATAATAGGGCAAAGATTTTTTTTTTTTTTTTTTTTTCCAGATAGTCATTTGACCTGCCACCAGTTAGGAAAAATATATGCTTGTCTCACTAAGTTTAAATGACATTTTGTTTATGAACTTTTTTTTTAATTTCATTTAAAGATTTGTCCATCCTTATAATACCCCACTACCTTAATTACTATGGCTTCAAACTGTCTTGATATTTAGTAAATTTCTGCAAACTTATACTTTTCCGGTATTACTGTATCTGTCATAATCCTTTGAATTTCAATATAAAATGGATTATAAAATCAGGTTTTCAATTTCTATAGAGAAAAATCTTAGCTGTTTTTATTGGGAATGCAGTAGAAATTGACCTGTGATAAATATCGGGTCTTCCAATCCTTGAAGATAAGATATATTTTATATTTTAGACTTTCTTTAATTTCTTTCAACAATGTTTTGTAGTTTTAATGATAGTTTTTTACATTAGTTCCCTGGTGTTTGATGTTTTGGTGCCTTATTATTAATGCCATTTTTTTACATTTTACTTTTTATGTTTTTATTGGTTCTTAAAAATGTATTTTTATATTTAGCTTATATCTAATTATCTAGCTAAATTTAACTAATAGTTATATTTGTAGATAATTTTGGATATCCAAAATGCATAATCATTTTGCCTGAAAATAATGACTATGTTTTTCTTTGGTTTCATATTTTATACTTTTTTCTTGTCATTTTGCTCTAGCTAAAATTTATACTATAATTTTGAATAAGAGTTAAAACAGTGAACATCCTTATCTTATTCTAAAACTCATATATGTTTTTCATTATAAGGAAATATAATAATTTATCCTTCTACAGGTAGTGTTTTCTTTTCACCCTTTAGAAATTCTTTATAAGATCAAGTAAATTCTCTTGTATTGCCAGTTTATTGAGAATTAACACAAATAAGTGCTGAATGTTGTCTAATAATCTTTTGTATGTATTGTAATAAAGACAGACTGTTTCTGTTTTTTTTTTTTTTCTTATATTTCAAGTGTGGTACTCAAAAAAACAAACTCACTGCCATTGAGTCAAATCCAATTCATAGCAACCTTCATTGGGTTTCTGAGGCTGTAAATCTTCATGGAAATAGATCACCCCATCTTCCTTGTGTGGAGCAGCTGGTGGGTTTGAACCACTGACCTTCTGGTTAGCAGCCAAATGGCTTATCCATTATACCACTAGAATTACATTAATCGATTTTTAGCAGTTAAGCTCATATTGTTGGGATAAACTCTACTAAATTTTGTGGTATATATTTTTTTATACATCACTGGGTTCAATTTGCTAATATTTTTTAGAATTTTTGCATATATGTTAGTGAAAAACACTGACACGTACAATTTTTCTGTCTTGATGTGTTCTTTCCCTGTGCCAGTATCAAGGCTATGCTGACATCACAAAATAAGTTAGAAAAATATTGCTTTTTTTACTGTTCTGTTGTAGAGTTTATGTAACCTTAGTGCTGTTTCTTACTTAAAGTTTTTAACAATTTCTCCAGTGTCATCATCTGGGTCTGCATTTTATCTTGGTGGGAAAGTTTTAAATTGTAGATTTAGTTTATTTAATGGGTGTTATTTATGGATAAGAATCAACATAGATCCAGTATTCAAAATGGGAAGATTAATCAAATCCCCACTTTTCTAATTCTAAATAATCTCTGACACCAGCTGCCCACATGGAACTCTCTTTGCCCTTAGCTACCCAAAATTAGGTCAGATCTCAAAAATTAAAAGGCTAATGCCTTTCTGACTGCCAAATAGGAAGATGCCAGTTTCAAACACAGGCATCCATATAGCATCCTCACTTCTGACCTGCTTGCTACAAATTTGGAGTTTTCCCTCTAGGATAGTAATTTTAAGCACATGGATCTCCCCTGGGTAACTTCAATTTCACCTATTAGTTCCCAATAATACTTTGAGCTCAACAATTTTTTGTAACAACTCACTGAACTCAAGAATGTTTTACACTTGTAGATTTATTATATAAAACATAGAAATCATGATAATCATAAGGAAGACATTAATGGATGAGGGCTGGGAAGGTCCCCAACAAAGCTTCCATACCCCAAATAGAGCACATCATCCTCCTTTTCCCAGGAAGGAAGCTATTAGAACCTCCATATTCAGAGCCTTTATTGGTTTCATATATTACATTGTTGTGTTTGAGATCAATTGCATATGCCTCATGTTGTTGTTGTGTTGTTAAGTGCCGTCGAGTCATTTCTGACTCATAGCGACCCCATGCACAGCAGAACGAAACACTGCCCGATTCTGCGCCAGCCCCACAATCCCTGCTATACTTGAGCCCATCATCACAGCCACCATGTCAATCCATCTCATTGAAGGCCTCCCCCTCTTTTGTCG
>NW_006922235.1:1301924-1303477 GCF_000298275.1 Orycteropus afer afer
ATTTTTAACTCTCAAGTACTTTTCAGAAAGATTTTTCAATTAGAATACTTTGAAAACTCCCTATATTTTCTATTAATCTTCATGCCTGGCATGAATGACCATTTTGATCTATTTGTTTTCAGAATGTTTTTGTACCTAACAAAAACGGCCATTAATTTTTAGCTAACATTTTAATTTATATTCTACATCTTATTTAAAAATTGTTTTATTACTAATATGTATTCTAAACATTCGTGCATATATATTCATGCATATATGTTTCCTTAGCCACATTATCCCAGGAATAATTCTTCAAATCGATTGCCATCTGTTTGTAGAATCCCATATTACTCATCCATTGCTTTTCTCTAAAAATGAATCTCTACAAAGCTTAACTGCTGTATGGAAAATGAATTTGCTCTGTAAACTTATACCCAAATCACAATAAAAATTTTAAAAGAAATAAAGAAAAAAAAAGGAACCTCTACCAAGCTCATCTAATTACACAAATGCACTGCCATGGAGTCGGATCTGATTCATAGTGACCCCTCCTTGGGTTTCTGAGGTGGTATCACTATGGAAGTTGATTGCTCAACCTTCCTTCCAAGGAGTGGCTGGTAGGTTGGAACTGCCAGCCTTCTGGTTAGCAGTCAAATGTCTTAGGCACTACACCACCAGAGCTCCTACATAGTCATCTTGCAAATACAAACAGAAGAAGGGTAAAATGACAGATTACATGGATGGCACTATTAATTGGCCATTAACATAAATTTCACTCTTTGCATGGCCAACTATATTACTGCCTATGTTTCTGATTCTAAATGTTGAAGATTCTTATGTCCAGCCACAGGAATTTTGACCTAATTGTTTGTAGAAACTGCTAGGACACATGCACTCCAAATTTTTTATCTTTTAACTTGTGCTTCCATTTTTATTACAACTCTACTTAGAATTACAGGTCCCTATTGGCTGAGGACTCAAAAATATTAAGAAACAGAAAAATAAGTGTCTTTGAATTATACATACTTTCTAAAACTCAATATTCTGTTCTTGAAATAAATGTGTACAGTTGGCATTGTCTCATGCTTAGTCCCAGGAACCTTTCCAAAGAGACTTTATAAGCTTCCTAAAGTAGACTCTTGGCTGGCCCAAACAGCCAGAGTTGCAAACATATACAAGCATGCCTGAATACACTGGTAAACCAATTAGGTTTAACTTCGGGTTTGTGGCTTTCTAAAATACCTTGATTTCCTCATTTGCATTTTCCAAATGAGTAATTTTTTCTTTGAAGCTGGAGTCTTAGTTTTTGCCATTAACTATCTCATATAGCTCACAGCTTTTTAGTCAACACCAGAACACATGGTGATATAACTCCATAGATTAGGCACCTCTCAGGCAGGTGACCACAGTTAACCATGACGTTTTGTTGATCTGTAGATTGTCATATGAGTGAATCATTGAAAACACCTTTTTTTTTTTTTTTTTTATGAGACCTGGCATAGGCCATGCTATCTGCATTAATTATAGCAATAGAGCTTATTGTGGAATAGTACACATAGGTATGTTTTCTTAAT
>NW_006922235.1:1304379-1305202 GCF_000298275.1 Orycteropus afer afer
GGAAATGCTCCTGAATGCCAATTTCATATGGATCGAGTTGTTAATTGAAAATTTTGGGAAAAAATTGCATTACAGTGTTATCATTAAATATAATCTATAGTTCGCTATTTTAGTTCCTTGTTATATGGTGCTATTCAGTCAGCTTTGATTCATAACAACCCCATGTACAACAGAACACAACAGAACACTGCCTGGTCCTGCAACCATTAAGCTCATCATTGCAGACACTTTGTCAAATCATCTCCTTGACGGTCTTCCCCTTTTTTGCTAACTCTTTACTTTACTAGCACTATATTCCTTTTCCGGGGAATGGAACCTTCTGCCAACATGATCAGAGTAGGTGAGATGAAGTATGGCCATTCTCTCTTCCAAGTACTATGCCAGCTGTACGTCCTCTAAGACAGATTTGTTTGTTCTTCTGTCAGTCCATGGTACTTTCACTATTCTTTGCCAGCACCACAGTTCAAAGGCATCAACTCTTCTTCAGTCTTCCTTATTCATATTAATTCTTTAGAAATATAAAATTTTATTACAGTTAATTAAAATTACAGTAGTTAACATATTTGGAAAAAATAGACTAGGTGTCAAAATAAATGTTGTTGGTTGTTTCCAAGGATGCCTTTAAATATCCATTGGCTCTAAATCATGTATTTTGTTGTCTAAGAAGATAAATCTTCAGAATTTGACTACCACTAACTTTTTTAATTAAATGAGCAAAAACCAACAAGTTAGCAGCAGTAATAAAATTACTTTTTTATTCTTTCAAAGAAGAATATTTATTGAGCCATTACTATGTTCTCTGAAAAAGAAATGACCTGAAAAA
>NW_006922235.1:1306056-1307216 GCF_000298275.1 Orycteropus afer afer
ACACTGCCTATTTCTGTGACAGACTCACAATCCTTGCTATACACCTCAGCCCACCATTACAGTCATTGTGCCAACCCATCTCGTTGAGGACCTTCCCCTTTCTTGTTGACCCTCCACTTTACCAAGCATGATATCCTTCTCCAGGGAATGGTTCCTTCTGACAACATGACCAAAGTAGGTGAGATGACGTCTGGCCATTCTTGCTTCCAAGGAGCAATCCAGCTGCACTCCTTCCAGGACAGATTTGTTTGTTCTTTTGGCAATCCATGATACGTTTAGTATTCTTCCCCAACATCACAATGCAAAAAATCAACTCTTCTTTGGTCTTCCTTGTTCATTTTCCAGCTCTCCCATGGATATGAGGTGATTGAAAATACCATGGCTTGGGTTAGGCACTCCTTAGTCTTCTAGGAGACATCTCTTGCATTCCAATCACCAGTGATCATCAAGACATCTTGATTGCATGTTTGATCAATTTCAGACTGCAGAAGTTGATAAAAATATTGAATTTCATCTTTGGCTTTGGTGGTTGGTGTGTAAACTTGAATAATAGTAGTATTAACTGGTCTTCCTTGTAGGCATATGGATATTATCCTATCACTTGCAGCATTGTACTTCAAGATAGATCTTGAAACACTCCTTGTGAGGATGACTGCCACAGCATTCCTCTTCAATTTGTCATTCCTGGCATAGTAGGTCATATTCAAAATTCATTCATAGTAGGTCTGATTCAAAATGGCCAAAGCCTGTCCATTTTGGGTTACTAATGCCTAAGATATCAATCTTTATGTGTTCCATTTCATTTTTGACAACTTCCAATTTTCCTTGATTCATACTTCATACATTCCATGTTCTGATTATTAATGGATGTTTGCAGCTATTTCTTCCCATTTTGTATCATGGAACATCAGCAAATGGGAGTCCCAAAAGCTTTACTTCATTCACATCATTAAAGTTGGCTTTACTCTGAGAAGGCAGCTCTTCCCCAGTCATATTTTGTGTGCTTTCTGACCTGAGGGGCTCATCTTCCAGCACTATATTACACAATGTTTCAGGGCTATTCATAAAGTTTTCCAGAAATATATCAGACAGTGTTTCACTGCTATTCATAAGTTTTCACTGGCCAGTTCTTTGAGAAATGAATGGCCCCTTCCTTCTTC
>NW_006922235.1:1307356-1310964 GCF_000298275.1 Orycteropus afer afer
AGTGCCTAAGGCTGGTAGTTCAAACCCACCAGCCACTCCTCGGAAGGAAGGTTGGGCAATCTACTTCCATAGTGATACTGCCTTGGAAACCCAAAGAGGGGTCGCTATGAGTCGGGTCTGACTCGATGGCACATAACAACAAAAACACTATACAAAAACATTGTTCCACATCCTACTTTGGTGAATAGCGACTAGGATCTTAAAAGCTTGCAAGTGGCCATCTAGATGCAAGTATGGTCTCTCCTCATCCAGAGAAAAGAAGAATGAAGAAAACCAAAGACACATGGAAAAAACTTAGTCCAAGCAACTGGTACACCATATGATCCCCAGCATATACAACTGTGAGACCAGAAGAACTAGATGGTGTTTACCACTGTCAACCACTTGGAAAGGGATCTATGTAGAAGATCCTGGGTAGAGTGAGAGAACAATGTGGAAAAAAACTCAAAATCATTAAAAAAAAAAAAAAAAAGAACCAGGTTTGCTGGTATAATAGAGCCTGATGTTGTTGTTGTTGTTATGTGCTGTCAAGTCGGACCCGACTCAATAGAGCCTGGTAGAACCCCTGATACTATGGCCCCTAGCTGCCTTTCAGGTCTGGAACTGAACCCACTCCTATGGCTTCCAGCCAAACAAAAGACAGGCATATCAGCTGAATATTTACATTAGGTAGATACACCCTTGGAGAGAAATCAATCACAGGAGAATAGAAGGGCTGTGTATGCAAAGGTAGACATCTCAGGGGCCAGGAGTGCATGGGAGGGGAAGGACATAGGGAAGAGGTAACTATGGGGAGGAAGTAGGAGAGGAGCTGTTGCATTGTGGGAAATTGCAGTCAATATCAAGAAACAAAGTGTATGTGAGATGCTGTATGGAAAGTGAATTTTCTCTGTAAACTTTCACCCAAATCACAATAAAAATTAAAAAAAAGAAAGAAAAAAAGAGGTACTGATAGCATAGCCTCCAGCCTCACAGCAACACACAAGCAACCACAGTATGACAAACTGACACGAGTGGTACTCCATGAAGATTAACCAACCAAAACAAAACACTGACCTCAAGTTGGATCTGACTCATAATGACCCCTCTTTGGGTTTCCGAGGCAGTATCACTACGGAAGTAGATCGCCCAATCTTCCTTCTGAGGAGTGGCTGGTGGGTTTGAACTGTCAGCTTTCTGGTTAGCAGTCAAATATCTTAGGCACTATGCCACCAGAGCTCCCATAAAGATTACAGGCTTGGAAACCCTCTAGGCAGTTCTACTCTGTCCTATAGGGCCCCTATGAGTAGGAATCAAATCAACGACAAAGGTTTGGTATTGGTTTTGGTTTAGTTAAGTTTGGATGTGTACATTTTCTTTCTCACCTTTTTGTTTTCTTTTCTTTTAAAATTATTAGTCATAGTTATATCACATCTAGGATAATCCAAGAACTTTTGTTAACTTGCAGTTTTATTTAGTGGAGAAGTGTCAACTGAAAGGAATAGCAACCCTTATATTTCAGAAGACATAAAAAAAGACAAAAGAAAAAGAAAAGAAAGCCCTCTTGGACATTGAAATACCTGCATGAGCATTTCTACAGATGTTAGCTCTGTTAGCCTTTGTATTGATTCCAAGTCAGCAAAAGAAAGTTGTATTGGTTACTGCAGAATAACATATTCCACACTCCTGGAAGAAAATAGCTGTGCTTCTGACTCCAATATCCAAGTTCCTTAGTGGGTACAAAATATTTTGTCTGTGAGTACAAGCAGTCCCTGGGTTATGAACATCTGACTCATGTTGTTGTTGTTATGTGCCGTCAAGTCAGCCCCGACTCATAGAGATCCCTCCTTGGGTTTCTGAGGCAGTATCACTACCGAAGTAGGATTGTCCAACCTTCTTTCCAAGGAGTGGCTGGTGGGTTTGAACCTCCAGCCTTCTGGTTAGCAGTCAAGTGCCTTACGCACTATGCTACCAGAGCTCCTATCTCACAACCCTTATTTGCTCTTTAATCTTATGCAATAATAATGCATACAATAATGGACACATACAATATTTCACTTTGAAAAGATTGAACCATCTCTTATAACAAGTTCTTCATCACAATCATCTTGATTTGCACTTGCTGCTTTTAAATCATTGGAAAGGTTTCCAGCTTTTTCTTGCACTATAAACCACTGATATCAAGTCAGTTCTGACTCACAGCAACCCTTTTGGACAGGGTAAAACTTCCCCATAGGATTTCTAAAACTGTAAATCTTTTATGAAAGCAGACTACCTGATCTTTCTTGTACAGAGCAGCTGGTATGTTTGGACCACCAAACTTTTGGTTAGCAGCCAAATTCACTAACCTCTATGCCACCACAGCTCCTTTCTTGCACTAAAGTAACACTAAATGAGAACCATATACACTTGTTCCAGTTTACCTACAAATTTGAATTAAAGACATCCTTAGGCATGGAACTTGTTTGTAACCTGGGCACTGCTTGTAATCTTAGACTTTTCATCTAAGTTTCTCTTTTGACAAATCAGGAAATTGAAGCCCAGGAAGGGGAAATGATTTTCTCAGACCTAAACAGTGAGTTTCTAAACACATTAAACTAGAACAAAGTCCTCTGAGAGATTCCAGTACAGGAAATCCCCGGGTTATAAATGTCTGACTTTCAAACAACTCCTACTTGCCCTTTAATGTTATGTAAATTTGCTGCCACATTGAAATGATTAGACCAACCTCTGCTCACAACAAATTCTTCATCACAATCGCCTTCACTTGATGCTCTTACACCTTTTTAAATCATTGAAAAGATTTCAAGATTTTTTTTGCACTTAAGAAAAAAAAGAAAGAAGGCTGTTACCATTGAGTTGATTCTGATTCAGAGCAACACTAAAGGACCTAGTAGACTTGCCAAGTAGGGTTTCCAAGGTTATGAATCTTTATGGTAGCAGACTACCACATCTTTCTCCTGTGGTATGGCTGGTAGGTCCTAACAGCTAACATTATGGTTAGCAGCTGAGTGTTTTAACCACTGTACTACTTTGGCTCCTTTTCTTGTGCTATAGTAAGGGTAAATAAGAACTGTATGCACCTGCTCTGATTTACCTACAAATTACACTTAAAGACTTAAAAGTGCAGTTAGGAGCAGATCTATATATATGACTATATTCATTAAGCATGTTGTTGTTGTTACGTGCCGTGGAGTCGAACCCGACTCATAGTGACCCTCCTTGGGTTTCCAAGGCAGTATCACTACAGAAGTACATTGCCCAACTTTCCCTCCAAGGAGTGGCTAGTGGATTTGAACTGCCAGCCTTCTGGTTACCAGTCAAGTGCCTTAGGCACTACGCTATGGGAGCTCCCCGGAATACAAAGCCAAAAACCATTGAACCTTCACACTTTTATCACCTCATTTCTAGGTTTGTTATAAGACACCAGAATGCTGTGATAAAAACTATAAAAATCAAAGGACTTATGTTTTTTTTTTTTCATTATTTCTAAAATGTGTTATAAAATATTTCAAACAGAAACAAAGATTAAGACAATAAATTCACATCAACTAATAACTAATCTCATTACTGTTTGTCCTACTGTGGTGACATGTAGACTTGAGTTTTGAGGCTGAGCCTCTGGTGTT
>NW_006922235.1:1314688-1320697 GCF_000298275.1 Orycteropus afer afer
TTCTTCTCTCTGTAAACCTTTCCTTGACTTTTTACAATAATGGACCCATACAGTATTTGTCTTTTTGAGGTTGGTTTATTTCACTCAGAATAATGTCCTCCAAGTTCATCAATGTTATGAGGTGATTTGCTGGTTCTTTATTATTCTTTAATGTGGCATAGTATTCCATTGTGAGTACATACCATAGTTTGTTGTTGTTGTTGTTGTTAGGTGCTGTCTAATTGTCTCCGAGTCATAGTGATTGATGCATAGCAGAATGAAACACCACCCTGTACTGAGACAGCTCCATGATCCCTGCTATACTTGAGCCCCATCGCTGCTGTCACTGTGTCAGTCCATCTCCTTGAGGGCCTTCCCTCCCTCGTCAACCCTCCACCTTACCAGGCATGACATCCTTTCCAAGGGAGTGGTCCCTTCTGACAACATGACCAAAGTATGTGAGACAAAGTCTGTCCATTCTCACTTCCAAGGAGCATTCTGGCTGCACTTCCTCCAGGACAGACCTGTTAGTTTTTTTTAACAGTTCATAGCACTTTCAGTATTCTTCACCAACACCACAACTCAAAACATCAACTCTTCTTCAGTCTTCCTTATTCATTGTCCAGCTCTCACATGCATATGAGGTGATTGAAAATATCATGGCTTGTGTCAGGCACATCTTAGTCCTCCAGGAGATGTCTCTTCAGCACTTGAAAGAGGTCTTTTGCAGCCAATATGCCCAGTATTATACATCCTTTGATGTCCTGACTGCTGCTTCCATTGGTGTCAATTGCAGAACCAAGTAATGTGAAGTCTTCGACAATTTCAATCTTTTCTCCATTTGTTGTAATGCTGCTTATCGGACCAGTTGTGAGGATTTTTTTTTTTTTTCTTTTTATTGAGATGTAATCCATATTGTAGACTGTATTCTTCAACCTTCATCAGTAAGTGCCTCAAGTCATCCTCACTTTCAGCAAGGAAAGTTGTGTCGTCATCATATCTCAGGTTGTTAATTATTCTTCTCTAATCCTAATGCCACATTCTTCTTCATAGAGTCCACTTTCTCAGATTATTTGCTCAGCTTACAGATTGAATAAGTATGGTGAAAGGATACAACCCTGACACATTCCCTTCTTGATTTTAAACCATGCAGTGTCTCCTTGTTCTTTTTCAATGACAGTCTCATGATCTATGTACAGGTTCCTCATAAGAACAATTAAGTGGTCTGGAATTCCTGTTCTTCTCAAAGTTATCCACAATTTGTTATGATCCACACAATCAAATGTTTTTGCATAATCCATAAAACATAAGTAAATATGTTTCTGGTATTTGTTTTGAACCAAGATCCATCTGACATCAGCAATGATATCATCCCACATTCCACAATCTCTTCTGAATCCAGCTTGCATTTCTGGAAGTTCTCTGTCAATATACTGCTGCAACTGGTTTTGAATTATCTTCAGTAAGATTTTACTTGCATGTGATATTAATGATATTATTCTATAATTTCTACATTCTTTGAGAATAGGTACAAATATGGATCTCTTCCAGTCAGTTGGCCTGGTAGCTGTCTTCCAAATCTCTTAGCATAACTGACTGAGTGCCTCCAGTGGGGCATCCATTTGTTGAAACATCTCAGTGGGTTCCATCAATTCCTGGAGCCTTGTTCTTCACCACTTCCTTCAGTGCAGCTTCCGCTTCTTCCTTCAGTACCATTGGTTCTTGAACATATGCCACCTCCTGAAATGGATGAAGATCGACCAGTTCTTTTTGGTACAGTGACTCTGTGTACTTCCATCTTCTTTTGATGTTTCCTGCATCATTCAATATTTTGCCCATAAAATCTTTCAGTACTGCCACTCAAGACTTAATTTTTTCCCACAGTTCTTTCAGTTTAAGAAATGCCAAGCATGTTCTTTCCTTTTGTTTTTCAAACTCCAGGTGTTTGCACATTTCATTATAGTAATTGGCTTTGTCTGCTCAAGTTTTTCTTTGAAATCTTCTGTTCAGCTCTTTTATCTTGTAATTTCTTCCATTTGCTTTAGCTACTCTTTGCTAAAGGGCAAGGTTCAGAGTCTCTTCTGACATCCATTTTGGTATTTTCTTTCTTACTTGTATATTTAATGACCTCTTGCTTTCTTCATGGATGTTGCTTTTGATGTCATCCCACAATTCTTCTGGTTTTCAGTCATTGGTGTTCAATACATCAAATGTATTCTTTAGATGGTCTCTAAATCCAGAAGGGATATATTCAAGGTCATATTTTGCTCTCGTGGACTTGTTTTATTTGTCTTCAACTTCAAGTTGACCTTGCATATGAGCAGTTGATGGTCTGTTCCACAATCAGCTCCTGGACTTGTTTTTTGCTGAAGATATTGAACGTTTCCATTGCCTCTTGCCACAGATGTAGTCAATCTTATTCCTGTGTGTTCCATCTGGCAAAGTCCATGTGTATAGCCACCGTTTGTGTTGTTGAAAAAAGGTATTTACAATGAATAAGTTGTTGGTCTTGCAAAGTTCTATCATGCAATCTCCAATGTTACTTCTGTCACCAGAGCCAAATTTTCCAACTACCAGTGATTCTTCTTTGTTTTCAACTTTTGCATTCCAATCACCAGTGATAAGCAACACATCTTGATTGCATGTTCAGTCAATTTCAGACTGCAGAATTTAATAAAAATCTTCAGTTTCCTCATCTTTGGCTTTGGTGGTTGGTGTATAAATTTGAATAATAATAGTATTAGACTGCTGGGCTGGAGCTGGACTCCTCTAGACCTGGATGTCCATCTTTCTAGGATCACTTACCAGGGCTTGTGAATGTGAGTACTTGATGTCATGATTTTATGTGCCAATTTCTGAGAGTTCCCTGCTTGATCAAGCTCTTTCCTCTTCCATTGAGAAAAGAGTGATCTGGCTTTTCCTGGGCCTTCTGCAAATATTTATTCTGTTTATAGTTCCTGAAAAGTGTGTTTGATGAAGGAAGCCCCTCTCTGGGCATTTTCTGCCAGTGCTGAAGTAGCTTCCCTCCAGAACCTGGTGCAGGGAGTTAGAATTTTTATATCTTTCTAATTAAGGACTTTGTCTCATCAAAAAAAAAAAAAAAAGTTTCTAATGTACCATCACTACTTTGTGCTCTTAATACCCAAATAATTCTCTTCTTATTAAGTTCCTTTTTAAATATATTACTCATTGCTGAAAGCAAAAAGGACTTGAAGCACTTATTGAAGAAGATCAAAAAATATATAGCCTTCAGTATGGATTACACTTCAACATAAAGAAACAAAAATCATCACCACTAAACCAGTAACCTACCCTATGATAAAAGGAGAAAAGGCAGAAGTTGTCAAAGATTTCATTTTACATGAATCCACAAACAATGTCCATGGAAGCAGGAGTCAAGAAATCAAATCATGTATTTCATTGGGGAAATATACTGCAAAAGACCTCCTTAAAGTGTTAAAAAGCAGAGATATTATTTTGAGGATTAAGGTACCTGGCCTAAGCCATGGTATTTTCAATTATCACATATGCATGTGAAAGCTGCACAATGAATAAGGAAGACTGAAGAACTAGTGCATTTGCATTATGGTGTTAGTAACGAATATTAAATATACCATGGATGGCCAGAAGAATGAAAAAATATGTCTTGGAAGAAGTACAGCCAGAATGCTCCCTAGAAGTGAGGATGGTGAGACACTCTCATGTACTTTGTACATATTATCAAAAGGGACCAATTCCTGGAGAAGGAAATTATGCTTGGTAAATTAAAGGGTCAGAGAGAAAGGTGTTTGTACTGTTTCCTTCTGAAAACAAAACTACTGAAGGGTAGCCAACAGATTAGCAACATGGGTTAGCCTGTTTAAAGCACATCTCTCTTGCTTGATACTTTCAGAAAGAATGGACAGAAGGAAACATTACTGAAAGCAGATGCAAAGAGGACATGGGGACAGCATTCTCCTCTGACTTCCTCTAATTTCACAAGGGGGAGACAGAATCACCATCAGCAGCCCAATGATCATTCCTGCAAGGTCAGACATGCCATCACCATCCAAACTTTTTATCAACTCCAGCACCAGCCGTCCCTCTCACAGCACTCACTTTTCCTCTCAAAAAACTCACTGCCATCGATCAAGTCTGATTCAACTCATAGCAATCCGTCCTTGGGTTTCCAAGGTGGTATCACTACAGAAGTTGATTGCTCAGCCTTCCTTCTGAAGAGTGGCTGTGGGTTTGAACCGCCAGCCTTCTAGTTGGCAGTCAAATGCCTTAGGCACTATTGCACCAGAACTCCCCACTAGTGGGTTCAATAATTAATTGTAATAGCCACACAGAACTTACTAACAATACTCACAATTATGGTGTTTATTAGGGATTAACAGGTTACAATTCAGGTTCAGGAACATGCTCAAGATACAATTCTTTCATCACAACAGTCACCCCACTAATATGCCCTCAAGCGTGCTTCTCTGACCCTTGGCATCTGTGCCTGGCTTCTCTCCTGCTCAGGCAAGTCTTATAAAGCTTTTCTAGCTCTGCCAATAGATGCACCTAGGTACACTCCACTGTGCCAGCAAGTCTCCTGATGAAAGGCACTCAGCTTTCTCACTCCATGGGCTGACAAGCTCATCACTCTGTCTCGTACCCCTTGGTTTCACTGCTGCCATCTCTCAGCCAGTCATCTCTGTCAAGGAGATTCAGCACAGGGATCTCAGGTCCAAGGATGCTCTCTACTTCACTTGATGGCAGTGAGATCCTCCTTTCTTCCTCCAAGAAGGCTCATTTTAAGCCTACTGGAATGACAAAACAATCCCCACATTAGAGTTCCATATACATTATTTGTGGTAGCATAATGCCTAAGGCACTTGACTGCTAACCAGGAAGCTGGCGGTTCAAACCCACCAGCCACTCCTCGGAAGGAAGGTTGGGCAATCCTGCTTCCATAGTGATAACTGCCTCAGAAACCCAAGGAGGGGTCGCTATGAGTCGGGGCCGACTTGATGGCAAATAACAACAACAACAACCCTCACAAAGGTAACATGTACCTCATTTACATTACTCACAAGCTACCCAGTCTCCTTCACAGGCCATAAGGACCTTGTATTTGCATAGTTCCACCCAGTAATCTGGTGGGAGTCACAAGGACATGGGTGGAAAAGCCAGACCAAGTATGGCACCATAACAGGGGTAGTTTTGAAAGTTCAGGTTTGCAGTGATGAGGTCTGGACTGTGGCAGTGGAGAAGAGAGGACTCATTTGAGAAACGCTAAAAAGGAATTATTGAATAGATTTGGATACCAAATGAAGGTATGGAGAAAAGTGAAAAAAGTTTAGATGCAGATAAATTGTTGAATTAATAGCAGATTACCTTAAGACATGTCCTTTTCTTGACAGTCAGTGCAGTGAGTACAATAGTTAATAGATTGATACACATAATTGGAATTAAATCAGAAACATGTATGCAATGCTTTTCCTGTATCTTTTCCCAGCCTTATAAAAAGCAAGAGAATATCTTCATTATCTCTTAGTTCTGTTTCTCTTCCCAGAGTACTTACATTTTACAGTAGACTTTAGGAAAAAAAAAATTCAAAGCTACAAAAGTAAAAGAGTTATAGTGAAATATGGACATTTATTAATGGCACATATATGGTGGGCAAAGAGAAATCCTCAATCCAGGATTATCAAGGCAGTAAATGGAGGGTGGAACTGGTTAAGCCAAGACTAGATTATAGGATAACTTGAACATCATACTTAAGAGCTTAATTTCAACAGGGAATGGGCATGCTTTATTTAGGGTTTTTCAAAGAAAAGTGAGTGATACAATACACTTGAATCAGAATGACTGAAGCTTCGTGTTGGAGGATGGATTTGGAAGGGTATGATCAAAAACATTCCATTAGGAGCTTTTAAGAAATAAAGGTAAATAACTTCAGAATTTGAGTTAGGTGGGTAACTTTTTTTTCCCCTACTTTTGTCATCTATCTATTGATCGATCTGTCTATCTATCTATCTATCTATTTATATCTATCTATCT
>NW_006922235.1:1320959-1322921 GCF_000298275.1 Orycteropus afer afer
TTCTTACCATATATAAACCTTTCCTTGACTTGTTATAATAATGAACTAATACAATATTTGTCCTTCTTGAATTGACTTATTTCACTCAGCATAATGTTCTCCGAGTTCATCCACATTATGTGATGTTTTGCAGATTTTACATTATTCTTTAGTGTTGCATACTATTCCATTGTGAGTATGTAGCATAGTTTGGTTTTCCATTTTTCTGTTGATGGGCACCTAAGTTGTTTCCACATCTTTACTATTATAAATAGTGCTGTGATGAACAAGGGTGAACAAGGGTAATCTGTTCTTATGCTGGCTCTCACTTCTTTAGGATATATACCTAGTAATGGAATTGCTGGATCAAATGGAATTTCTAATTCCAACTTTTTATTTTATTTTTATTTTAAGAGTTTGATTTACAGTCAACATTACATGTACATTTAGTTTGACTCTCTATTTACCATCCCCAACCTTAACCCAGTCTCCTCTCCTACCTGCCCAGTAACCCACCCCCTCATGCCCCTCATAGTTACGCACTCTTGTATGTCCTGCATTTCCTCCATGTGAATGTTGCCCCTCTGGTGTCCCATGGTTGATTGCTCCAAGGGATGCATTTCCATAGAGAAAGAAGTTTGGGAAATCTACTTCTGTAGTGATACTGCCTCAGAAACCCAAGGAGGGGTTGCTATGAGTTGGGTCTGATTTGACGGCACTTAACAGCAACAACAACATTAGGTGTATCACCCTGAGTTGAGTGGTCTGCATGTACATCTTATTTACTATTAGACTGAGAGCCAGCACCTGGGAGTGAGCTTTATTCCAGGCCCAGAATGTATCCCAGGACGATAGTATTGGGAGTCTCACCAGAATCCATCTGACCAGTAATTCTGGTCATTACTGAATTTTTGAATTTTGTTCCACAATTTTCCTTTCACTCTATCTAGGATCTCCAGATTTGATCCTTTCCTGAATGATTGGCATTGGTAGCCAGGCACCATCTAATTCTTCTGATCTCAAAGGCCATCGTGTCCTAGGGCTGATTGCTTCCAAATGTGCTTTTTTTTTTTTTTTTACTCCTCTTCATTTCCAATGATAAGAGACCATTAGCTGCATCTTAGATGGCCACTTGAAAGCTTTTAAGACCCCTGTAACTACTCACCAATGTAGGATGAGGAGCAAAGCTTTTATATATTTTGTTATGCCAATTGAGTCTGGTGTATCCCAGTACTACGATCTTTAGATGGTAGATCCATTGGATCACTCTCCCACAGTGTTGACTGTCTGTGAGAGATTACTCTATATCTGTCTTCTGTTGTTTCTGTAAGAATTACAGGTATTTTGTATCAGTGGTATCTGTGCAAGATTAATCTCCACTGAATCTATCTTTGGTCTAGAGTATACTCTTGTTCACTGACCCCCATCTGATCCTCTCAGGTGTTTAGGTCTGTATCTGTAGCCTGGTGTTTGTTATTAGTGGTAATGCAGTATTGTGGGCACACTGTTTGACATTAGCATCTGTCGTCTATCTCTTATGTGCAAAATTCAGTGTCCTCCCTTTTCCTAATGTTATCATGGTGGTCACAGACTCTTTCCATACATCCCTCCCCTTACGTATGTCAGTGTGTGGGCCCCAACTAGCCTGAAATCTAATTCCAACTTGTTTAAGGGGCCATCATACTGCTTTCCACAGTGGTTGTATAATTTTACAGTCAGGTGGTAACTTTCTACATTAAAACAGATCTTTAACTGTCAATGACTCCTTCAGCTAACATCTATAATTTAAATCACAGAATTATCCTAAATCTAAATAGAGTCGACTTGGTGCAAGGCACTAAGGACTCAAATAAATTAACTTCTTTAGTGGCTTCATGGGAGCTCTGGTAGCATAGTGGATAAGACATTTGACTGCTAACCAAAAGGCTGGTGGTTCAACCCCCCCAGCCACTCCTCAGAAGGAAGATGGGGCAATCTATTTCC
>NW_006922235.1:1324281-1325122 GCF_000298275.1 Orycteropus afer afer
TCGATTCCGACTCATAGCAATCCCCTTTGGGTTTCTGAGGTGGTAAATCTTTACAGAAATAGGTTGCCCAGTCTTCCTTCTGCAGAGTGGCCGGTGGGTTTGAACTACCGACTTTCAGGTTTGTAGTCAAATGCCTTAGGGACGATGTCACCAGAGATCCTTAAAGTATTATATACATTATGGTAAATGATCAGAATTTATCTTAATTTTTCTTTTTCATTTTTACAAAATTTTATCTTTCCTTCAAATAAAACATCTGACCAAAGGATTTCAATCCAATATTCGGATGCATATTTGCAATATGAAATACTTACTTCAGAGGGTCTTCCATTGCAAAACTGGATGGCAAGAAAACCATGCCAGATGAGAGGGAACAAAAACTATCTCTAAAACTATTTATAATTATTGACTGTGGTTCATTAAATAAATGTATTCAGAACACACTCAGCTTCTTTCACTTGGGGAGGCAGGAAGATGATTGTCAGAATGACCCTCTATAATAGTCAGTGATGTTAGTGATAGAAAAAGCATGGCTAATGAAATGACAGAAAAGAACCAAATGACACCCCTTATTTCAAGCACAACCATAGTTTGCCTGAACTCTATTCCAAGCAAGGTGCATTTACAAAGTGGAAACTAAGTTGAAAATCATGAAGCCAATTAGAAAATAGCCTCAACAATCCCACCCCTTTCTCTCTCTTTTATTGAATATAATAATTGTAGGAGATGTCCATTCTAACAGAAATAGTAGCAGATTTAGAAAGTAAACTTAAGCAAAGAGTAAAAAAAATTATATTACAAGAAAATGATCTGAGATATCGAACAGAAATTGAGAACTAGA
>NW_006922235.1:1325412-1326738 GCF_000298275.1 Orycteropus afer afer
AAAAAAAAAAGCATAGTATTTCATTCAAAGAAATGTGTCTTAGATCTTGAAATTTAACACTAAAAGTTTTGGACCTTTTGTTTGCAAATGATGTATTGGTGAGTGCATATGTGTGGTGGTGGTGAGATGGCATCCAATTTCTAATTATAGTATAGAATGAATTGCAAGAAGAATCGCTATATTTTCAGAGTTCAGTATGTGAAAGGCACTATATTATCACTTTAAACAGCTCTAGTGTCACAGTGCCTAAAGCATTTGACTGCTAACCTGAAGGTTGGCAGTTCAAACTCACCAGCCGTTCTGCAGAAGGAAGATGGAGCAATCTACTTCTGTAAAGATTTACATCTCAGAAAACCATTCAGGGTTGATATGAAGCAGAATCAACTTGATGGTGGTAGCTTTTTTGTTTGTTTCTTTGTTTTGTTTTTGCTCTTTGGAATACTATCACATTAGATGCATAAATTGAATAGCCTTTTGTGTTATCTCCAATTTTTCAGCCTAGACAACAGCAAATATTCAGTGATTGGATATTGTATCCAAAAGGAGGCATTTGGTTCGTGGAAGGCTACAGTCCACAGTGGGAGCCCTAACTTCATTTTGAGTCTTGATGTAAGTTCAGATGCTATTTGAGTTCTTTCTGACCTTTAAACCAACATTGTGGCTAAGGATAGACAAGTTCTAGAACAAGCCTAGAGGGCCAATTTGCTCTCAGGAAAAGTGTGGTTGAAAATAGATTACGCTCATACAAAAGAACTAGGGAACTTGCCTAGGTGTGCCCTTATTTAATTTAAATTGAGGTTGAGGTCTTGTAGCCACCTGGTGGCTATGACTCAGGTTGCACAGTCATGTGTCATATCTGGACCACCATGTAATCAGGTAGTCAAGGTTACAACCCTATAACTATTTTAATCTTGGGTTACATACGTATCCCAATCATGGTCCTTTCCCTGCTTCTATAGTCCCACCTGCAACAGTGATAGATCTGTCACCAATCATGATTTTGTGATGATTCCTTCTGTTTTCATGTTTTCAACCATTAGCCCCATGGCCATCACTCAGTGGACTTCATTCAGCTCTCTGTACGATGTGCATGCTGATGCTTCCCCCCATGCTGGATGATTATCTTTGTTTTGTGTTTGTCCTGTCTAAGGCTTAATAAAAGGATCTTTAAAAGAATGTTTGAATCTGAGATCTCTTTCGCCCAATACAATATTAATTGGAGAAAATGATCTTCAATCTGTATCAAATATATCTTTTTGTTTCTCATATCCCAAATTGCTTTAATACCTGTTGCTGTTGTTGCTAAGTGCCACCAAGTCAGTTTCG
>NW_006922235.1:1327083-1331473 GCF_000298275.1 Orycteropus afer afer
TCAGTTCTTCTTCAGTCTTCTCTATCCATTGTCCAGCTTTTGCATGCATATGAAGCTATTTAAAAGACAGAGGTTTGGGTCAGGCACACCTCAGTCATCAAAATGTCATCTTTGCTGTTCAACATTTTAATGAGGTCTTTTGCAGCAGATTTGCCTATCCTCTAGTTTCTTGACAGCTGCTTCCATGGAAAGTTTGTTATATTACAAACGTTGATTGTGGATATAAGTAAAATGAAATCCTTGACAATTTCAGTTTTTTCTCCATTTATCATGATGCTGCCTATTGGTCCAGTGTGAGAATATTAGTTTTCTTTATGTTGAAATGTAATCCATATTGAAAGATATAGTCTTTGATCTTTATCAGTAAGTGCTTCAAGTCTCCTTTGCTTGGTGCAATCAAGATTGTGTCCTCTTCATATGGCAGTTTATTAATGAGTCTTCTTCCAGTACTTAGGAAGAGTAATAACAAAGATACTAGACTTAGAAGACATAATTTCACATCCTAACTACATCAATTCTTATCCATGGTACTGAAAAAATCACTATTCTTTATCTCTGGTCCTCAAATACACCATGATTCTTGTCCTATGAATCTCTCTATTGTGCTATGAAAGTGGAAATAAGATAATGCTTATGAAATTTCTTTCCAAACTTTAAAACTCTAGAAAGTATAATTATTAGTTTCTTTTTCTGCATTTGTTCAGAGCTCTCTGGGTTGTTAATGTTGCATAAATACAGAACATTGACTTAAAATTTAAAGCAAGATGCTGATGCTTATTATAATTTGCATACACAATGAAGAAATGGGGAAGGAAACATACAGCAGTAGCTTAACTTGCTATCTTCTTCGTGCCCTGAAATTTCAAATATCCTTTTAATCATACTAATGCAGAACCAATATAGAGATTTAGTGGCATCTGTTATATATGGCCACATGACAAATCACCCAAGAACCTTACCCACACTGTTTTGTTGTTGTTGATTATGATTTTGAACAAGCTTAACTGGGGAGTTCTAATGATCTCAGTTCAGGTCAGTCCTGCTATTGCAGTCATCCGATCCAAGATGACCTTATTCATACTTGAGCTGAGATGGCTAGAATGAATAACTGGGAGCCTGTATCTCAATGTGGTCTCTCCAGCAAGGTAGTAGGACCTTTTTCTAAAAAAGAAATATAATGAAAATGGAAGCTGCACATAGAAGCCATACACATAAATCTACACATAGAAGCCATAAAGTCCTTTCTTCTGTATTCTATTGGTCAAGGCTATTCACAGGACCAGTTCAGATTCAGTGCAAGTGAAGGCTCTACTTCTTGATGGAGAGACCCATCAGATCATATTGCAAACGAGCATGGATATTGAGTAATCTTTAGAAGGTATCTTCCACACTAATTCAGCCTCTGGAGCAAGCCATTAGTGATGTCTTGAGAAATTTGGCCTCTGTGATCAGGTGTCTCTTATGACACAGGGAACTGTGAACTTCTAACAGAGATGAAAGGAGATGAATTATTAATGGTAATTATATTCATTTTCACTGGCTAAAATTCTAAATCCCATTGACTGCTTTTTTTGAGGAGGTTGATGTTATTAATTGATGTTGAGTCAATTTGATTCTTGTGACTTCTTGTCTGCAGAACTTTTGAAGGGCAAGAGGAGCCTTTTTGTTAAGACATTTCAGAAATACAGCAAAATAATAGCTATGATTCAAAAACAAAACAAAAAACAAAATCACTGCCATCAAGTCAATCCCAACTCATAGAGACCCCTCCTTGGGTTTCTGAGGCGGTATCTCTACAGAAATAGACTGCCCAGTCTTTCTTCTGAGGAGTGGCTGATGGATTTGAGCTGCCAGCCTTCTGATTAGCAGTCAAATGGCTTGGGCACTATGCCACCAGAGCTATGATTAGAGTGGATATTAACCACAATGATTAACTTTCTATTTTTGTTTTGCCCCTCCTTCCTTCTATATAACAGGATATTTACTTTAGGCTGTTGTTTCCTCACATGTTCCTTTGGGCAACTGGCTTAAACTCACTGACTTTTTGTAGCTGATAATCGTTTTTGTTTTGTTTTGTTTTGTTTTATGGAGTGATGTGACCCTAAGAAAGAAGACTCTGAGTTTAGAGCAACCAAGATAAAGGAGAAACAGAGACATCCCTGGGGAACAGAGAGGAGTGGTGTGAGGGTGCCCACTCCCATATTATCCCCTCCTTGTAGAGTTAATCTTTCTAGGAAGGATGACAAACTTGAAGAATACTTTCTCCTGACCAAGGACAGCTTTTTATTACTAACTAGAAGAATAACAGAGAGGCCACAAAGCAACTACAACTCATCCCAACAAGAAGAGAGCATTATCAGAATTCCTCCAACCCTCCTACTCCTTAGCTCAATTCCCTTTAAAAACCCTGACCATTTCTCAGCTCAGAAAGACAGACTTTTTAGAGAAGCAATTCTCTCTGTTTCCTTGGGTATCAATACTCAATAATTTATTTTGCTTTCTCACTTTAACCTGTTGTGATAATTGGCTCTGCACAACAGGGATAAGGACCTTGTTGTTCCTACAGCAGAATGAAATGTTATCTGGTTCTGTATCATCTTCATGATTGTTGGTATGCTTGTGTTCATTGTTGCAGCCATTGTGTATCTTGAGTGACTTCCAACTTAGGGGACTCATCTTCTAGCACTATGTAGGACAATACCTTGTTGTAACCCATAGGATTTTCACTGCCTAATTTTAAGAAATAGACTGTGATGTCTTTCTGCCTAGTCTGTCTTAGTCTGGAAGCTCTGCTGAAACTTGTTAACCATGGGTGTCTCTGCTGGTATTTGAAATACTGGTGGTATTTGAGGACCAGAGATAAAGAATAGTCTTCACCATCATAGCTACACACAAACTATCACAGTAAGACAAACTGAGCAGAAGTGGTGGTTATTTTGTCCTTTTTAATTGGCAAAAGCCCAGCACAGAAAAAAATGCTACAAAGAAAACCACCTTGCTTTGGGATAAAAACAAAAACAATGTAACCATCCCTGTTACATCAATTCATGCCTCTTTTCATACATTTATCCAGTAAATACCTTAATATTATATGTGTGGGAAAACCATGAGAGGAATAAGTTTAGAGAGAGAAAAATATAATTTACAAATGTAGGTTTTAAAATAACTGTGGAACCTTTAGATATATAACTTGATATTGAAGTTCTCTCTACCATTCCCTTTTATTATTTAAAACTTACTGCTCTCCTCAAAGGTGGTTCATGAAACAAAATTATTACTATACATCATAATCTGGCAGGTCAGACTGTTTCTGAGCAGGAGAAAAGTCTGATTTCATAATTAACCATTTAAACCTTGCCTTAGCAGTGAAAGCAAAGTTTATTTTGTCAACAAAAGCTACAATAAGTATGGTAACATAGAAATCATAAGTTATAAGGTGGTCTGGGATAACCCTCAAAGTTTATGTTTAAAAATAAACTTAAAAGTGCTTGTAAGTATGTTTTGTTCATATATTTGGCCCTGTCAGTAAGGAGCAGCTTTGAGCAACTGCATGGAAACTGTGTCTTAACATTAGATATTTCTCTGACTATTTTTACATTTTTTTGCACAAACTTTATGTTATTTGGCAATTTAGGAACTTTGACAATTATTATCTGAGAACAGAAAATATATTTTCCAGCATCGTAAGTACCAACTCTATATCAGACTATAAGTTTGGTTGAGTACTTCAGGAGTCAGCAAATTGTGGTCCATGGACCAAATCCAATCTGATACCTCTAAATAATATTTTATTGGAAAAAAAAATCAATTTGTTTGCATTTTATCTGTGGCTTCTTTTACGCTACATACAATGACAGAGACTGTATGGCCTACAAATGCTGAAATGTTTATTTCTAGATCTTTATAGAAAAAAGTTGGTGACATTGGTTCTTAATTTCAAATTAGAAACCAAAAAATGGCAACCCTATATACAACAGGGCCCCAAACCTAAGAGGCAGGGAGCAGGGGAAGAGCCAGGGATGAGACAAAGCTGTGGGATCCAGGTAATGAGAGGGAGACAAGGCCTCACCCCAAGAGGCAAGAAGTGGGGTAAATCAGGGATGAGACAGAGCCATGAGATCCAGGTAAGGGAAGGAAGACAGGCCCCAACCCAAGTTGCAAAAAAGGTGGGAAGATCCAGGTAAGGGGAGGAGGGGAAGTTTTTGAACAGCTAAGGGAGACAAAATTGTCTTCAGTTTGTCCTACTGTGGTGACTTATGTGTTGCTGTGAGGCTTGAAGCTGTGCCACTGATGTTTCAAATGCCAGCAGGGTTGCACATGGTGTACAGGTTTTAACACAACTTACAGACTGAGACAGACTAGGAAGAAGGGAGAGGCCATCCCCTTCTCA
>NW_006922235.1:1334153-1339916 GCF_000298275.1 Orycteropus afer afer
CATTCATCTCATATGCATGTGAGAGCTGGACAATGAATCAGGAAGACTGAAGAAAAGTTGATGCTTTTGAATTGTGCTGGCAAAGAGTGCTGCAAGTGCCATGGACTGCTGAAAGATGTATCAAATCTGTCCTGGAGAAGGTGCAACTGGAATGCTCCTTGGAAGTTAGAATGACCAGACTTTGTCTCACCTACTTTGGTCATGTTTTTAGAAGGAACCATTCCCTGGAGAAGGATGTCATGCTCTGTAATGTGGAGCGTCAACAAGAAGGGAAGACCGTCAACAAGATGTATTGACACAGTGGCTCAAGTACATCAAGGATACTGGAACTAGTGCAGGACTGGGCAGTGTTTTGTTCTGTTGTGCATAGGGTCACTATGAGTCAGAGATGACTCGATTGCACCTAGCAACAACAACAACATGTACAACAGAATGAAACGTTACCCAGTCTTGCACCATCCTCTGAATTGTTGTTTTGTTTGAACCCACCATTGCAGCCACTATGTCAATCCATCTCATTAAGGGCCCTCCTCCTTTTTGCTGACCCTACACTGTGATAGCATAGTGCCTAAGGCATTTGACTGCTAACCATAAGGCTGGCAGTTCAAACCTGCCAGCCACTCCTCAGAAGGAAGGTTGGGCCATTCTACTTCTGTAGTAATATTGCCTCAGAAAGCCAAGGAGGGGTCACTATGAATTGGGGCTGACTCGATGGCATACAATGACAACAACAACAACAATACACATAACCAAACGTGAGGTCCTTCTCTAGGGATTGTCCCTTCTGGTAGCGTGACTAAAGTACAAGAGATGAAATCTCACCACTCTCCCTTCTAAGGAGCATTCTGCTGTGCTTCTTCCAAGACAGATTTATTTGTTCTTCTGGTAGGCCACAATACATTTTATATTATTTGCCAACACCATAATTCAAATGTGTCAATCCTTTGTTTAGTCTTTCTTATTCACTGTCTAGCTTTCACATGTGTATGAGGTGATCAAAGATACCATGGCTTGAGTCAGGAACACCTTGGTCCTCAAAATGACATCTCTGCTTTTTAATGCTTTAAAGAGGTCTTTTGCATCAGATTTTCCCAAAGTAATACAAATATAATTCTTCTAGGGAAAAAAAGAGAGAGAGAGAGAGAGCTATCAGAAATAAAAGTGTCTTACTTCACGATTTTGCCTCAAGTCGAGCACTCCTAACAGACTTAAAGCAAAGAATGTGTCTGCCATCCCTGCTATAATATTGTTTCCTAGTAATCAAGTAGAGATAGTATGAAGTGGCTGGAAAACCCCAAAGGAAAAGTTATGCACTTTGAAAGGTAAAGATAGATAAAGCTTCAAAAAATACAGCTTATAAGAGGTGCTCTTAATATTTTTCTATTAAGACATTTCTCTTTTCCTGTTATTTGCATTTTCCCCTAATTTCTGCAATAAGCAAAGATTCCTAGCAATAGCTTATCAGTTAATGACATGAACAGCTGGGTCCTGTCTCCCTTGACACATTTTAATCAGGTCACTGAAAGGAAACTCAGCAGCTGAAAGCTATCTGTTTTCTTTGGGATGATTGCATAATACAATTAAAAGTATTTTATCTGTAGCCCCAGGACAGACCAGAGAAGCTCTATGTATGTAGCCTCATGGATGGAAACGCCTGCATTTTTAAAACATGAGGAACTTGTCACATAAATCATTACTTCATACTCTAAGATGTTATTAGCTTTTTGGTGGTTATACTTGCTGACAAGTCAGTGAAAAGACTTCCACAAAGTCTCTAGCTTTCAGAATCATAAACCGTAGTTGGTATCAGTTGAACTGGGAATATTCATGCAATGATTGGACAGAAGCCACGCCCCATATGCATCAACTCTCCTTTCAACACCGCAAAAGGATACAGACACATCTAGAAAATATCACACGATGCACTTCCCACAAGGGTGAGCCTCATAAAATATGAAATAAAAAAAGTCTAATTCACTTTCCAAGCATACCATTCAGTAGCTGAGTAATTGGAGCAAGCCATTTATTTGCATTTCTGAGTGCCAGTTTCTTCATATATCAGATAGGTTTATAAATCAAATGCCTACCTCACAGAATTATGTCCTACTTAATAAGGTGCCCTTGGTACAATCATGTGCTGCATAATGGGGCACCTTTTAGCAAAGTTAACATATTAATTATCCCAACATACAGCACACTTGGCTTTTTTAAATCAATTTCTTCTATCAATTACTTAAAATTTCTACCATTTTTGTGGACTTTTTAATTTCACCTTTTAGTTCTGCCAAATTTATTTACATATTTTTAATAGCAGTTATTATAAGCATGCACATTTAGTTTTGCTATGTCTTTTCCCATTAATTGACTATTTTTTCATTATTATTAAAAAAAAAAAAATACACACACACTGCCATCAAGTCGATTCTAACTCATAGCAAACCCCATTGGGTTTCCAATGCTATAAATCTTTATGGAAGTAGATTGCCTCATCTTCCTCCTGAGGAGCAAATGGTGGTTTAAACCACTGACCTTCTGGTTAGACAGTCAAATGTCTTACCTACTACACCACCGGAGTGCTTTAGACATTAGTATTACTATCTTCTTTACTTCTGTTGGAGTCCCTGAGTAATTCTAATGTTTAATGTGCTCAGTGGCTAACTGAAAGGTGGGAGGTTTGAGTCCACCCAGAGACAGCTCAGAAGAAAGGCCTGGCCATCTATTTCTGAAATATCAGCTATTGGAACTCTTATGGAGCACTATTCTACTCTGACACTTGTGGGATTTCCATGAGTCAAAACTCACTTGATGGCAACTGGTTGGTTATATTTACTAATCATCTCTGTATTGAAGTCTCTTCTGTCTTAAGGTAATAAGCATTGTTTATTATTAAAGCTTACATGGTCTATCTTTTTTTTTTTCATTAATGAATTCATTTATTTTAATTCCATCTGTGTCTCTATATTTGAGGAGTATATTTTGTAAACCTAGTGCAGTTAGTTTGTTGCTATATCTGAATTTTTTTTGGAGTTCTAGCCTATCAATTGAGCTTACATTGACCATATTTGCAGTTATTTTCTAATTGCACTAAATGGCCTTTGTTCCTGTTTTCCCTTTCTTATTTTCTCATCACTGTAATGAAATTTTAATTGGTAATTTATTAATTATCTCATCTATTGAAGACTTTAGCTGAGCCTGTGTGTGTGTGTGTGTGTGTGTGTGTTATACTTTCCAGCAGTATGGGTTTGCTGGGAATAGATTCTGTTAGTATTTTTTTTTTTTTCTTTTCTGAAAATGTTGTCATTTCTTTCTTTCTTTTAACATAGGACATTTTTAGAAGAATCTACTTTTTTCTTTTTCATGTCAGCATTTTAAAGATGTTACTCCATTATTTTCTAGTCATTATTATTGTCATGATAATTCATCTATCTCTGAGCTCTGGTGGTGCAGTGGGTAAGGTATTTGGCTGCGAACCAGAAGGTCAGTGATTCAAATCTGTTAGCTGCTATGCAGGAGAAAGATGAGGCAGTTTACTTCCGTAAAGATTTACAGCCTTGGGAACCCAGTGAGGGTTGCTATGAGTCAGGATAGATTTGATGGAAGTGAACTTGGTTTGATCACTCTTATTATTTACTCCTTTAGGTAAAATGTCTTTTGTGTCTTCTAGTTGTTTTTAAGATTTATTTTCTGTATCTTTGATGTTTTATGGCAAAAATTCCAGGTAGATTTTCTGTTTGATTTTCCTTTTAATTATCTTGCTTTGATTAATTGAGCTTCCTGGATCTCTGGGTTGGATCTCTTTCCATCTGGCAACTTCTCAGATACTAGCTCTTCAAGTGCTACCTGGGACTTATTTTCTTTGTCCTTTCCTGGAATTCCTACTATATGTGAAGTCATTTTACTTTGTCACACAGATTTTGTACACATTTGTCTTAAAAAAAAAAAAAAAAAAAGTTTGTTTTTCCTTCAGTTTATTTAGTCTATATTGACCTGTCTTTAAGTTCACTTTTTCTTTTGTGTCCAGTCTACTCTTTCCCTACTTAATGAGTCCTTAATTTCTAATACTATGCTTTCATTTCAAATATTTTATTAATTTTAATGGATCTGCTGAATTTATCTACATCTTCACTCATGTTATCTGTCTCCTTTTCCATTATATCTTTTAACATAATTATCATGTTGTTTTTGTTTGACACCATTGAGGGGATTTAGAGTCATAAGAGCAACAGACCAAAACACCATCTGGTCCTGTGCCATCCTCACAATTATCGTTATGTTTGTGGCCATAGCCACATGGCTATCCATCTCACTGAGGTTTTCCTCTTTTTCACTGTCCCTCTACTTAGTCATTGTTTGGTAATTCCTTCACCACGGCCATTTCAGGTTCTGATTCTTATGACTAATTTCTCTCTTAATATTGTTGTGGTTAGGTGCTATCAAGTCTGCTCTGATTCATACCAATCCTCTGTACAACAGAATGAAACACTTCCTGGTCCTGTGCCATCCTCACAATCCTTGCTTACCTGAGACCATGGCTGCAACTAATGTGTCAACCCATCTTGTTGAGGACCTTCATCTTTTTCACTAACCCTCCACTTTACAAAGCATGATATCCTTCTCTGGAGAATGGTCTCTTCTGATAACATGACAGAATTAGGTGAGATGAAGTCTGGCCATTCTCACTTCCAAGGAACATTCCAGCTGTACCTCTTCCAGGACAGATTTGTTAGTTCTTCTGGCAGTCCATGATACTTTCAATATTTTTTGTCAACACCACAACTCAAAAGCATCAACTATTCTTCCAACTCTTCTTCAGTCTTCCTTATTCATGGTCTTACTTTCACGTGCATGTAAAGTGATTGAACACACCATGGCTTAGGTTAGGCGCACCTCAGTCTTCAGAGAGACTTTTTGCTTTTCAGCACTTTCAAAGGTCTTTTGCAGCAGATTTGTCCAGTGTAATACGTCAACTAATTTCTTGACTGCTGCTTCCATTGGTATTGATTGTGGAACCAAGTGTTATGAAATCTTTGACAATCTCAAACTTTTCTCCATTTATTGTGATGTTGCTTATTGGTCTAGTTGTGAAGATTTTTGTATTCTTTATGTTGAGGTATAATCCATACTGCAGACTGTCATCTTTAATTTTAATCAGTAAGTGCTTCAATTCATCTTCACTTTCAGCAAGCAAGGTTGAGTCATCTGCATATCACAGGTTGTTAATGAGTCTTCTCTAATCCTGATGCCATGTTTTTCTTCATATAGTCTGGCTTCTCAGATTATTTGCTCAGCATACAGATTGGATAAGTATGGTGAAATGATACAACCCTGATATACTCCCTTCGTGATTCTAAACCATGCAATATCCCCTTGTTCTATTCAAACAACAGCCTCCTGGTCTATATACAGGTTCTTCATGAGCACAATTACGTGTGCTGGAATTCCCACTCTGTTCAATGTTTGCCATAATTTGTTATGATCCACACAATCAAATGCTTTTGCATAGTCAATAAAACACAAATAAACATCTATCTGGTATTCTTTGCTTTCAACCAAGATCCATATGACATTAGCAATGATATCCACATTATTCAAGTTGTTTATTTCATAGTATACAATTTATAAAAATCAAAAAAAACAAACTCACTGCTGTCGAGTTGATCCCAACTCATAGAGACCCCTCCTTGGGTTTCCAAAGCAGTATCTCTATGGAAGTAGATTGCCCAATCTTCCTTCTGAGGAGTGGCTGATGGGTTTGAACTGCCA
>NW_006922235.1:1340301-1353825 GCF_000298275.1 Orycteropus afer afer
GCACTTGACTGCTAACCAGAAGGCTGGCGGTTCAAACCCACCAGCCACTCCTGGGAAGGAAGGTTGGGCATTCCTACTTCCGTAGTGATACTGCCTCGGAAACCCAAGAAGGGATCGCTATGAATCGGGGCTGACTCGATGGCAAATAACAACAACAACAACAACAATGTGTAGTTAAAGTAGGTCAGGTCTTTTTTACCAGTTTAGTTAGATTTGGTTTCAAATATGCTTCAGCTATTTTGAAGACGCAATTATGACTTTCATGTTAGCAGACTTGGGATGTGCCCACTGGAAAGACTTTTTTTAAAAAAATTTGTCCCCTCACTTCAGCCATCAGCTTTCAAAACTGAAAATGATTCCTCTACTCTGTACCCTGACTGTTAGCTTTTGAGATTGCTGTGGCATTTTATTTGCTCTACACCTCCTCCTCTAGCTACATGTTCTTTACAAGACCTCTCTTTATTCTTTTGCTCTGACTACAGGTTTCAAAGAACCATTGCAGTAAAGACCTGCTATGCCTCAGAGTGATTTATCTTAACTCTCCCGCCCAAATCATAGTCTTTGTAAACTCATTGTCTTGCATTCAGGAGATACTCTTGAAAATACTACCCTAAAGTGAGCCTTTGGTTCACTACCCTGGAACATGTGGAGAAAGCCACAGATTGTGACAATGGGACAATCGAAAGAATATCTAAACTATATTCTGACTTGCAAACATTTTAAGTGACTTGGTCATTTAATCTGTGTATCCATTTCTTGGTTTGTCAGAGAGGAAATAACTGTGAATATCATATTAAGTAAATAAAATGCTTTAAGAATTATAAAGCCTTATACAAAAACAAGGTCATTGCCATTACAAGTAATATAATTATATGCCAATAATTACTTGTCAGTGTTATTGTCATTAGGTGACCCAAATTCAATTTCAACTCATAGCAACTCTATGTACAATAGAACAAAACACTACCTGGTACTATGCCATCCTCACAATCCTTGCTATGTTTGAGTCCATTGTTGCAGCTACTATGTCAATTCCTTTTATTGAACAGCTTCCCCTTTTTTTGGTGACCCTCTACTAAAGCTCTGGTGAGACAGAGGTTAAAGAGCTTGACTACTAAGCAAAAGGTTAGAAACTTGAGCCCACCATCTACTCTGCAGGAGAAATATGCAGTAGTCTGTTTCTGTAAAGCCTAGAAAACCCTATGGGACAGTTCTACCATGTCATATAGGGTTACTGTGAGTTGGAGTAGACTTGACAGAAATGAGATTTTGAATTACTTTACCAAGCATCATGTCCTTTTACAGGAACTGGTCTCTCCTAATAATATGATCAAATTACAATTACACCTCAGAGATATTGCAGGTTCTGTTCTAGACCTCTGCAATGAAACAAATATTGCAATAAACAGTCACACAAATTTTTTTTTGTTTTGTTTTTGCAGGTGTTTTGGTTACCGAGTGCCACTCTGACAGGAATATACCACAAATGGGATGGCTTAAACAAACAGGAGTTTATTCTCCTACAGTTTAGGAGGCTAGAAGTCCAAGAGTAAAGTGCCGGCTGTAGGGGATATGTGAAGGCCTCTAGACCTTGGCCTTCAGCTCTGCCTCTTGCTACTGGCCCACTGAAGCTAGAGGCATCTCTTCACTCAGACAGCTGCTGGCTGCTGAGACCAACAAACCCAAGGTTGATGAGTGGAAAGGCACAGTCCTGATATTATCAAACCACATGGCAGGCCATTGACTCAAGTCCATTAAAAGTACCAAGATCGGCAAAGCATGGCAGGCTGCTGAATGAAGACTTGGCTTCATGAATGGTTCAGATGTGCCAAAAAGCTAGAGACTGTTTCCAAAACTTCTCCTTATATACAGGAAGCAGACCACATCCCTAAGGCAGCTGCTCAGCTGCTCACAGTAGATTCTACCAGTCTCATCATGGGGAATACTACGTCCAGCTCCCCAGCCACTCAACCAGGCCCAGCCCAGTTGACACACAACCTTAACTACCACACTAGAGCATATAAAAGTTATGTTTATACAATATTCCTGTCTATTAAGTGTCTAATAGCATCATGTAAAAGTTTGAAATACTGTGAGAATTACCAAAATGTATCACAGAGATATTAGGTGAGCACATGCTATTGGAAAAAATGGGGTCAAATGACTTGTTTGACACAGGATTGCCACAAAACTTCAATATGTGAAAAACACAATATCTGCAAAGTACAAAGAAACAAAATGCAACAAAATGAAGTATGGCTGTTGGTGAGATGGAGTCTTGCCATCCTCACTTCTAGAGGAATATTATGGCTGTACTTCTTCCAAGACAAATTTGTTTGTTTTTCTGGCAGTTATATATCCAATATTCTTCATCAACACCACAATTCAAGGCATTGGTCTGTCCATTGCCTGATTTTTACAAGCATATGAAGCAATTGAAGGAAAGAGGAAAGACTTTTAATCATAGGAAAGACACACCATTTTTTTTTTCCTTTTAATTCAAACATCAGAAACTTGATCACACAACAAGCAATGTCAAAGAACTAATCAAACTAATTTTTCTCTGTTGTTATTTGTCATTGTTAGGTTATTTTAGTTATCACAGTTCATAGTGACCCTTTGTGCAGCAGAATAAACACTGACTGGTCCTATGCCATCCTCGTAATCATTGCTACGTTTGAGCCCATTGTTGCAGCCACTGTGTCAATACATCACACCAAGGATCTTCGTCTTTCTCACTGACATTCTACTTTACTAAGCATGATGTCTTTCTCCAGAGACAGGTCCTTCCTGATAATATGACAAAAGTACAAGACAAGAAGCTTCACCATAATAGCTTCTCAGGATCAATCTGGTTATATTATGTTCTACCTAGACAGATTGGCTCATTCTTCTGGCAGGCCATGATATATTTAATATTTGTCACTGTGTTAGACTGGGTTCTCTAGAGAAGCAAAACCAGTAAAGCTTATAGAGAGAGAGAGAGAGAAAGAGAAATTTATCCTTAGAAAATGGCTCACACACTTATAGAAGCTGGCAAGTCCCAAGTTCTTGGATCACACATCAAGCTGGAGCCTTTTCCCAGCTCATGCAACTGCAGGGGCTGAGGAGCTCAAGGTTGGCAGGCAGGATACTGGCTGTTGACTCCAATGAATGATGAATCCAAGTTCTTCAGGCCGAGTGGTGGATTGTTTGCTCATGGATAATTGTAAGCAGCACAACAAAATCCCAATCCACAGAAGAGTGTCTCTTTTCCCATGATGTCCATAAATATACTGGAAGCAGGCAACAACTCTAGAGAAACTCCCTTTCAATAGATTGGCTGCTCAAAACATATACATCAGATCTGATAATTGGAACAACTCACATCACAATTTCTTAAACCACACAGAATTGTGGTCCAGCCAAGTTGACACACAACTCCAACTATCACATTCACCAACATTATTATTCAAATGCATCAGTTCTTCTATCTTCCTTATTCATTGTATAGCATAGGCACACTTATGAAGTGATTGAAAATACCATGGTTTGGGTGGTATTTTTCAATGAAGGAGAATTTATTTTCAGCCTTCTGTCTGTGAGTTCATTGTTGTTGTTGTTGTTATGTGCTCTGAGTTGGACCTGACTCATGGAAACCCAACCTTGGGTTTCCAAGGTGGTATCACTACAGAAGTAAATTGCCCAACCTTCTTTCCAAGGAGTGGCTGGTTGGTTTGAACCATTAGCCTTCTGATTAGCAGTCAAGTGCTTTAGGCACTGCACTACCAGAGCTTCCATAAGTTCATAGTAATATGTTATTATAACTTTGGAATGCCTTTTTTTAGATTCTGTCTCAGACAATTTACTCATACTATTTTATTCTTTTTTTTTTTTTTTTTTTTTTAAGAGAACAGAATAGGGAATAATTTTTACCATTTACACACTGGGGCATTCAGAACCAAGTATCTTGGCCAGTTAATATAGAACCAGTTTTAACATATAGTCTCAGTCATTCCAATTATATGTCCTTTCCATAGAATTCTGACAATTTGAGTTTATACTACAATATGGTTTAAATCTCCTTTCTCTGTCCTTTCAGATTTCTTCAAGGTGTTAACATTATCCATAAAACATAAATACTCTTTTTAAATCTACATTTTAACCTCAATTGTGTAATATTTTCTCTTTCTGTTATGCTAACTTAAAAGAAAGTCAATTTTCTCCAGAGCTTTTTGTTTTATTTAGATGGGTCTAAGTTATTTTGTGGGAGCTCTGGTAGCATAGTGCCTAAGGCAATTGACTGCTAACCAGAAGGCTGGCGGTTCAAACCCACCAGCTGCTCCTTGGAAGGTTGGGCAATCTACTTCGATAGTGATGTTGTTGTTGTTGTTATTATGTGCCGTGGAGTTGGACCCGACTCATACTGACCCCTCTTTGGGTTTCTGAGGCGGTATCACTGCAGAAGTAGATTGCCCAACATTCCTTCCAAGGAGTGGCTGGTGTGTTTGAACTGCCAGCCTTCTGGTTAGCAGTCAAGTGCCTTAGGCACTATGCTACCAGAGCTCCCATAGTGATACTAGCTCTGAAACCCAAGGCGGGGTCACTATGAGTCAGGGCTGACTCAAGGGCACGTAATAACAACAACAGCAACAAGTTATTTTGTTTTAAATTATCAGCACATTATCTCTGTTTATTTAAGAAATATGTTTTCATGAGTTATTCAGTAGAGTCAATGTTTATCTCTGTAATCTATAATAGTGATTGTCCTCTGCCATCTCCAGGATAGCATCTGGAATTATAGTTTGTTCCATGTCCTGAGGCAAGGTATCTGCCAGTGACCAGCTTTCTCCTTTCTGAAGCTTCTATTGCCTAAGGCTTTGACTACTAACCAGAAAGCTGATGGTTCAAACCCACCAAGTATTCCTCGGAAGGAAGACTGGGCAATCTACTTCCATAAAGATACCAACTCAGAAACGCAAGGAAGGATCATATGAGTCAGATTTGACTTGATGGCAGTGAGCTAGTTCTCCAAAACCTTTTTGGTTTACAAGGATTTAATATGTGTTCATGCTCTATCTCTCTCTCATTCTTCCGTCTCCACCATCCACACACACATGCACACACCCAAGTGATTTTATCAGAAAGTGAACAATTGGATTTCAGTAAAATATTATTTTCCAACCAATTCATCTTTACTTTTGTTCTGGTATATCGTTTTTATTTCTTGGATCATCAATTCTTTCTAAACTCTGGTGGGGGGAAATATCTAATTTGCATAGGTTATTAGGAGTCATAGAAATTTACATAGAAACAGACCTAACCCTTCCCATACTATTCAATTGTGTGACTGCTATTGGAATACTTCCATAACACGTCCAAGAATTTGAATATTTATGGATGATGCCAATGCCATCAAGTTTATTCTGACTCACAATGACTCCCATCAGGTTTCCAAGGCTGTAAATCCTTATGGAAGTAGATTGCCTAATCTTCCTCTTGGGGAGCAGCTGGTGGGCTCGAATTGCCTACCTTTTGATAGGAGCTCTGGTAGCATAGTGGCTAAGACACCTGACTGCTAACCAGAAGGCTGGCAGCTCAAACCCATCAGTCACTCCTCAGAAGGAAGATGGGGCAATCTACTTCCATAGTGATACTGCCTTGGACACCCAAGGAGGGGTCGCTATGACAACAACAACAACAGCAACAACAACAACATCTTTTGATTAACAGCCCAATGCCTCAGCCACAGCACTACCAGAGCTCTTTACTTGTACATGGAGCTCCTGGTGTTTTTTGGTTTTGTTTCTTTACTTAGTGGTGAACTTTCCAGAAAAAAAAAAAAAAAAATGACTGTCACTAAAATGAATGAGGAATGAGTCTGTATAATCAGTTGAAAGATTTTGAAAGTTTTGTTTTAACTGTTGTTTTTGTTATTACGTTTACTGAGTGAGGAACTAACAGGGCGTTTAAAAACACTTTGGGACACACACTATCACAATTTATCACCAGGTGTATCCATTACCAGTGGAGACTTCAAAGTTGAAAATCCCATGCCTCCAGCTCTGGAATTTATCAATCACTCTGTGGAGATGGAGCCCAGATTAAATCAGATGGGCTTCCCTTCATATAGATCTGTAAGAACTCTGCCCTACAAAGCACCAGGCACTGCTCTGGGCTCTGAAACTGCACCAGCCAACATGATTGAGTCTTAGTTCCCAAGGCACTGACAGTTTGTGCAAAAAATAAGCACACAAATGCTTATTCTAAGTACATTGGAGGGGCTTTCCTACTGAAGTGGAGATTAAGGAATGCTTCCAAGAGAAAATTATGTCAACACATTTCTTCAAAATCTAGGATTTACCCAAGTGAAGAAAGGAAGAATGTCTCACACAGAATAGCATAAGTGAAGTAATCTTTGAAAAGGAAGCTTCAAATACTTAGAGTTGAAGTAGGAATTTTTGGTGAAGCAAGTGATGAGATATAAGATCATATAGAATATACAAAGCCACATCAAGTATTTATAGTTTATATTTCATTGCAAAGAGAAGAATGTTAAAATATACAGAATACAGTCTCACAGCTAAACAAATCTTACATTGCTTGTAAGTTGTGAAGCTTTTGGCAAGTGACTAAACCCTCTGATCCTCAATTATCTAATTTTTTAAGTGGGGCTAATAATACTAAGGGAGTTCTGGTAGTGTAATGACTAAGGCACTTGACTGCTAACCAGAAGGCTGGCTGTTCAAACCCACTAGCCACTCTTGGGAAGGAAGGTTGTGCAATCTACTTCCACAGTGATACTGCCTCAGAAACCCAAGGAGGGGTTGCTATGAGTTGGGTCCAACTCAACAGCACATAACAACAACAACAACGACAATAATACCAACCTCTCATACATGAGAAGTAAAATGCTATTACAGATACGTATTTATTTCAGTAACTTTCCCTTACAGAAGTCCATTTTCAGTCAGTGTTCTCCTGCCTTCCTCTAGACCATCACTCTAAGCTCCCCTTTGTAGCCGCCACAATGCTGGGAGCCATAGCTCAGGAATTGGTAAAGTAGAGACACAGCAGCTGTCAGTATGCTGATGACTGCAAGTAAGAGACAACATGAATAACAATCATTTCTCAGTAAGAACATTTGTTCCTTACTCAAAGAGATTTAGAGAGAGGTGGTTCCAGGATTGTTAATTAGCATTAGGATATCAGGTTTTGATGGGTGTTGCTGTGATTCTTTTGCTTTTTCCTTAATGATAACAAATGGCAGCTGTATAGAACCAAGAAAAATCTCCTCTCACAAGCATTGTTAGGGGAAAAAAATGGGATAGCAGTAAGAAAAAAATATAGATAGATGATAAATATAGCATATATATATATAGAGAGAGAAATACATACATGTATAGATATACAGAGATAGATACATCTCCAACTCTGTACCTATCTATCTACTTTACCGAACCATTTGCTGTCAAATCAATTACAAATTGTGGAGATCCCATGTGTATCAGAGTAGACCATAGAGTTTTCGAGACTGTGATGTATCAGAAGTACATCATCAGGCCTTTCTTTTGAGACATCTTTTGAAGGATTTGAACTTCTACACTTTTCATTAGCAGTCAAGTGCTTCCATCACCCAGGCACATCCATCTATCTCTCTATCATCTATCCATCATATCCCTTTCCCACAACTTTCAATTCTACTAAGGATGAAAACTTTACCAAGAATGTCTCAAAATATGCACCTTTATATTCCATGATTCAGCAAATATAGCTCTTCTGTGGACAAGAGACCTAGGATTATATAGATAGTTTATACTGAGCATGAGTATTAGGACTAAGAAGGCATCTTCCTTCCTTTAACATTCTGTTTACTCACTGATACCTGAACAAGATCAGGCTTTTGTTAGGAAGGAAGGAAATGAAAACTGCTGTTAGTCAGCAAATAGCACTGTTTGGTACAAATTGGAGCTTTGGGGAATTAGAAATAGAGTTATACATGGGAAAGTATCTATCTATCTATCTATCTACACACACACACACACACAGAGAGAGAGAGAGAGAGAGAGAGAGAGAGATAAAGATTTACTTCAAGGACATAACTTATGTAACTGTACAGGCTGGTAAGTCCCAAATCCATGCGTAAAGCAACAAACTGGAGGCTTTTTCTGACTCATGTGGTTGCAGGGACTGACAAATTCAAAATTTGCAGATCAGGCAGCTGACTGTTGGCTCATGGAGTTGCTAAAGGTGGTGAATCCAAAATCTGCAGGTTAGGTAGCAGGCTGCTGGTTCATGTCTCAAGAACTGGAGGTCAGAGGATGATGAGACAGATGCTGAAGAGAGAGAGAAAGAGACAGACAGACAGACAGACAGAGATAAAGAGAGCTACACCAGAATACCCATATATATTGGATGAAGACCACACCCCAAGGAAACTGCCTTTCCAAGGGACTAGTTACTCATATCAGATCACAAAATGGAGGACAATTACAAAATATTTGCCAAACCACTGAAAATCATGGCCTAACCAATTTGATATACAACATTAATCATCACACAAGGAGTATAAGAAAATTAAGCAGAGCTGGGGTATATGGTACCACTGTGGTTAAGGCATTGAGCTGCTAACCAAAAGCTTGTCAGTTTGAACCCACCAGCTGATCCACAAGAGGAATATGAGGTAATCCACTTCTGTAAAGATTTACAGACTTAGAAACCTGATAAGGGTCACAATGAATCAGAATTGACTTGCTGGCAATGACTTTGGTCTGTCTGTGTAGAAAATGGGAGCTCTGGTGGCATAGTGCCTAAGGCATTTGCCTGTTAATCAGAAGGCTAGTGGTTCAAACCCACCTGCCACTCCTCGGAAGGAAGATTGGGTGATCTACTTCCGTAGCAATACTGCCTCGGAAACCCAAGGTGGGGTCGTTATGAATTGGATCTGATCTGATGGCAGTGAGTTTATTTTTTTTGTTTTTTGTTTGTATAGGAAATATATCTGACTACAAGGTAGAAATAAATGAAAATAGAACTACTGAACCAAGACATTCAAAAAAGCCCCAAATAGCCAGCATGGGACCGCAGATCTGTTAATGCCATTTTTCTTGAGGCCTGTATGGAGGGTAGTATGTGGCTTTTGTATGTGCCAGCTTCCTCTGAAAACTAGAACTGGCATATTGAAAGCTGCCGTGTGCCTCGTCCAATATCTGAAAACACTACAAGCATCTTTAAATTGAAAGAATTTTTACATATAAATCAGAAGTTTAAAAGCAAAGGCAAAATAAAATAAACCCTACCACCTCTTCATTGAGAACACGTAATAAAATTTGAAGATCTTCACTGTAGGACAAATAATTTAAAAATGCCTTTTGGGTTACCAATATTTTGAATTTTGTCTTTTCCTTCCTGAGTCATCCTCCTTGAGTTTCTTAGTTGTAAGAAAATAGATGCATATTCCTTGAGTAAACACTAGTGGCCTGACCTAGTGGACAAGTAATTATAGCAGCAGTAATAATAACTAGAATGGAGAAAATTTTGCTTCAGTCCATTGTATTTTTTGAAAATGGCTTAGAGTGAGTAAATTTGTGTATGTGTGTGTGTGTGTGTGAGAGAGAGAGAGAGAGAGAGAGAGAGACTGAGAGAGAAAGAAACAGAGAGATAGTGAAGAGGACAGAGACAGAAAGAGACTGAGCTGCTTACATTGGGTGTCTGGCATGTATCAGGCACCATGTTACATGTTTTACACACATTAGCTCTAATCCTCTTCACAGTCCTGTGAAGCAATTGCTGGTGTCCTTAACATACAGAGGAAGAACTGGCTTCAGTGAAAGTAAGATGACATAAGTTAGAATCAGATCTATGTGGACTAAAGTCCATCACCTTTCTACTACACCATATTCAGGACTTGCCAATAGTTTGGGGTTTCTTGTGATGAAATAATTGGATGTCTGACAAACTAAATCAGTATAAGCCACAGTCTTGTCACCCATCAGAGCCATGCTGTAATACTATCATTCAGAAGAGTGACACTTTTCAGGCTTTCAGAGGGGGAAAACTCCCCTCTGTTTTCCACAGAAAATAAGCAAGAACTCACCATGTATCTGAGGTCATGTTTGCATTATATATCCAGTAGATAGTTTCCTCAAAGAATTTCTTCATTGGGCTTCCTTGCTCTCTCCATTCCTTTATTTATCCTTTATTCTGTGCTGAAAGAATTGGTGAACAACAAGGCTCTAGGAATTGATGGAATACCCATTGAGGTGTTTCAACAAATGGATGCCATGCTGGAGGTATTCACTCAGCTATGCCAAGAGATTTGGAGAGCTACCTGGTCAACTGACTGGAAGAAATCCATATTTGTATGTTGCCAAAGAAAGGTGATTCCACAGTTTGTGGAAGTCATTCAACAATATCATTAATATCACACACAAGTAAAAACTTAATGAAGGTAATTAAAAAATGGTTGCAGCAATATATTGAAAGAGAAGTTCCAGAAATGCAAGCTGGATTAAAAAGAGGACATGGAATGAGGGATCAAAAAAACTCATTTCTGTCAAGTCAGATCCAACTCGTAGCGACCCCTCCTTGGGTTTCTGAGGCAGCATCACTACAGAAGTAGATTGCCCAACCTTCCATTTGAAGAGTGGGTGGAGGGTTTGAACCACCAGACTTCGGGTTAGCAGTCAAGTGCCTTAGGCACTATGCCACCAGAGTTCCCAAGGGATATCATTGCTGACGTCAGATGAATCTTGGCTGAAAGCAAAGAATACCAGAAAGAAGTTTACTTGTGATTTATTGACTATGCAAAACATTCTATTGTGTGGGTCATAACAAATTTTGGATGACATTGAGAAGAATGGAATTCCAGAATACTTAATTATACTCATGAAGAAACTGTACATAGACCAGGAGGCTGTCATTCTGACAGAACAAGGTGACACTTCATGGTTTAAAATAAGGAAGGGAGTGCATCACGGTTGTATCCTTTCACCATACTTATTCAATCTGTATCCTGAGCAAATAATCCAAGAAGCTGGACTATATGAAGAAGAACATGGCATCAGGATTGAAGGAAGACTCATTCACAACCTGTGATACACTGACAACACAACTTTGCTTGCTGAAAATGAGGACTACATGAAGCACTTACTGATGAAGATTGAAGACTACAGTGTGCAGTATGGATTGCACGTCAATATAAAGAAAACAAAAATCTTCACAACTGGACCAATAAGCAGAATCATGATAACTGGAGAAACGATTGAAGTTGTCAAAGACTTCATGTTACTCGTTCTACAATCAACACCAATGGAAGCAGCAGTCAACATATCAGACAACATATATTATTGGGCAAATCTACTGCAAAAGACCTCTTTCGAGAGCTGAAGAGCAAAGATATCTCCTTGAAAACTAAGATGCATCTGACACAAGCCATGGTATTTTCAATAGCCTCATATGCATGTGAGAGCTGGAAAATCAAGAAGGAAAACTGAAGAAGAATTGATGATTTTGAGTTGTGGTGTTGGCAAAGAATACTGAAAGTACCATGGACTGCTAAAAGAACCAACAAATCTGTCCTGGAGGAAGTGCAGCCAGAATGCTCCTTGGAAGTGAGAATGTCCAGACTTTGTCTCACCTATTTTGGTCATGCTGTCAGAAGGGACCATTCCCTGGAGAAGCATATCATGCTTGGTGAAGTGGAGGATCAATAAAAAAGGGGAAGGTCCTCAACAAGATGGACTGACACAGTGGCTACAGCAATGGACCCTATAACAAGGATTGTGGCATTGGCACAGGACCGGGCAATGTTTCATTCTGCTGTACATAAGGTCGCTATGAGTTGGACAACAACATAATTTGAGGAGATTATAACGGATCCAAGCCTGATGGATGTAAACATAATCAATTGACTAAACGATCGAGTAAAAGATTCTCCATGAGATCCATCTGGCATAATCAGGCTTCATTGAGTTGTGGGGCCAAATGTTTTGGCCTATAAATAACATATAAAATATTGGTCATATCTTCAATATATAGTAATCTTATTATTATTATTTTTTAATTGAAACAACACTTCTGACCAACTAGTTAATTTGGACACATGTTGTAGATAATATCAGACAATAAAAAAAAAAAAAATCTTACTTTGCTAATATGAATGCTTCAAGCATTGGACAGATTTACTCTTACAGATTGTTTTCCATAATCGTGTCCCTATTTAAAAACTAATCAACTACTCACTAGCCTAGAGACCTGGTATCCAGTCAGTGTTCAACTCCTGAACCTCCCGTGGTCCTTTTTAGAAGCATAACAGGAAAGAAAATTATGTACACTCTATTATGGACAGATAATCCAATTTCATAGAGTGTATTTTTATTTTATCAGTAAGGATGTACAAGACTACATTAGTCAACCCATGTAATTCAATGTAGAAACATGTAAGCCTTTTTTTACAAAACCCATTCTATGTTAAAATCAACCAATTAACATGAAGTCAATTTCAAATCATGATAACTTCACTTGTGTCAGAAAAGAGCTGTGCTCCGTAGAGTTTTTCCAAGACACATCTTAGTGGACTCAAACTTGTAACCTTTGAGTTAGCAACTTATTGAATTAACCATTTGCACTACACAAGAACAGCCCTATTCTAGCTTGGTTCTGTTCTGATCTTTAAAAGATGTGTAAATTCCTTGTGTAGGCCTCAGAAGTAATGAAATTTTAACCACAAGTAACTAAATGCATTATTTGGAATAAAAATAATTGCTAGAAGCAAAAAGGATAACTTGCAACCATGTGGTTTTACTGTGTGACTCATAAGAAATTAGGTTACACAGAAGTACTTCCTTAATAGCATTCACCTACTCTTGGGAATGCTCTCTAAATTCAAGAACTAACAAGAAGTCCCACTCCTAATGGGTGTTTTTTTTTTTTTTTTTTCTTCTCCAACCCTTTGAAGATTAGCTTCTAGAATCATCTTCAGAGTTGAGAGCTTGAGGGATTTCCTTTGGACCCATTAACCTGCCAGATAATTCCCATCTACATATCCCCTAGGCCTTCCAATATTGCATGGCTTGGCCCTGCTGGCAGAGTATAATCAGTGACCCCCTTCTTGAATTTCTCTATGACCCACTGGAGCAATAAGGATGCTGACTTTAGAACAAGAAACTGTTTATGGGTATGTGTTTCAAGACATTTAATTATAAAAGCATCATTATTTGTTTCTTCATAAAGAGTATTAGACAGAATTTGGGTTTTGGAGTCACACAGACCTATGGTATAATACCAGCTGTTGGCATTTTGTTTGGGGACCTTGGAGCCCTCAGCCTTTCTGAACCCCCTTTGTCTTGTCTATGGGGATATCTGTCAACTACTTAATGATTTTTTAGAAAGCAATTCTGAATGTTTTTACAGAATTACCAGGCCTGTTGTTGTTGTTGTTATGTGACGTCGAGTCGGACCCGACTCATAGCGACCCCTCCTTGGGTTTCCGAGGCAGTATCACTACGGAAGTAGATTGCCCCATCTTCCTTCTGAGGAGTGGCT